>NC_057813.1:630834873-630955650 GCF_018294505.1 Triticum aestivum
CAAAAAAAATAAAAGTAAGAAAATTAGACAAGTATCTATCTGAAGTAAGAATTTTTTTCTTTCAGAAAGAAGATAAGAACAAGAGGCTCACGACGGTGGTGCCGGCGACGAGATCGGCGCGGGCGATCGACGACGGTGAAGACGGGGACAGGACATGACGGACTGCTAAACCTAGACAAATCTCGGAAAAAATGGAGCTCGGAGGTCGAGTTTCGAGAGGAGAACGATTAACTAGCGTGGCTCGGACATTTCATCGAACACCTCATGTGCATAGAACGTGAGCTAGAGCACCCAAACGCCCTCCCCTTGCCGGCCAAAAAAAACAAAGCACTGTGGTGATGGGGTATATATAGGCAACTCATTTGTCCCGGTTCAAGCCACGAACCGGGACCAATGGTTGTGGGCCAGGAGCAAGGACCATTGGTCCCGGTTCGTGCCAGGAACCGGGACAAATGGGTCCATACGAACCGGGACCAATGCCCACGAGTCCCCGGCCGGCCCCCTGGGCTCACGAACCGGGACGAATGCCCCCATGGGTCCCGGTTTTTGACTGAACCGGGACTAATGGGCTGGCCAGGCCCGAACGAAAGCCCTGTTTTCTACTAGTGATCCAACAATTTTAGGAGAGGAAAATGCCATCTAAATAATCCTTTCTTTGTTTCTTTCTTAATGTACAAAAACAAATCAAATGACATTGGTACAAATTCAGTTTTGTAGGATTGAGGTGGACATGACATTGTGATGGTGCATTTTTTTATTTGTTCCCCTTGGAATACTATGAATCAAAGGGGAGCAGAGTTCTTCAACTTTTTCATCCATATGTCTTTGTGAGTGCTAGGGGGAACTTGACAGAAAACATTGAACAACCCTTCTCCTTTTGATTGATAGACACTGAAACACTTTTCTTGCTTATGCTTCTTTTTTGCACATGAAAAATTACATGAAATCTGCATAGCTCTATACGGAACATACTTTAGGGCTATACCCTGTATTAGTTTAGCATTTTGGTTTATGCCAGTTTTTTCTCAAATGAAACAAGTATATTCTTAACTAATGGAACATGCAAAAAATCTTGACCCGGGTTTAAACATATAAGATTTTCCACTTATTCTTCTTCTTTTATTTTGAAAATGGGTGCATATGACCCAAACATAGTAACCCGCTGAGAAAACATAGTAGCTAGTAATTTCAATAATTTATGGATCAATCTTGGCATTACTGGGATATGTAGGCATGAATGGATGTAAAACTTGGCGGGAAGCCAGATTACTGATTACGTACGAGCAGAGAAAATTTACATATTAAATTATTGTACATCATGCTAGGTACAGTTTTCCCGATAAAAGGGAATTTCATTCAATCGTCGCATCAGGGAAACATAAATATTTAAACTCCTGGAATGACTTTTCACATTACAATAAACTTGCCACAAAAATATTTTAAAAAGGTGCATACAAACATAGGTAATGTATCTTATTTAACGTCATAACACACAATATGAACTTTAAATGAAATTAATGTTGTTTTTCTCCTTGTCGTTTGAAAGTTTTTTCCATAATGAAGCAGTGTTGTTTTTGGACTTGTGTAGCTTTTGTTCTGGGAAACACGGAGATTAGCGTTGTTTGTATTTTTAAAAGCAACTTCGCAATTTTCTGTTACGTGATTTTCTTTTAAGAAAAAGGTTGATCAGGCTGCAAGGGGGTGAATCCCAAAACTGGACAAGAAAAGTGCAACTTTAGTTAGTTGTGGAAACATTTCAAGATCACAAGTTGACATTGTTCAAATGCTCATACATAGTTTAATCTCGTTACATAGTTCAATCTCCATACATTGTTCAAGATCACAAGGCAACATGTTACTTGCCCGAGATTCGATCGTCGGTATTTTCATACATAGTTCAATCTCGTTACCGGTAAGTTTCTTTACTCGTTTCGTAATACAAGATCCCGTCACTAACTCATTATGCGCATTGCTTGCAAGCTCTTTACGATGTTGTATAACCGAAAGGGCCCAAAGACATCTCTCTGTCACACGGATTAACAAATCCCAGTCTCGATACATGCCAAACCAGCAAACACCTTCGGAGATACTTTTAGAGCATCTTTATAATTACCCAATTATGTTGCAACGTTTGAGACACACAAGGTAGTCCTCCGGTGTCAGTGAGTTGCATGATCTCATGGCCATGGGAACAGATACTTGACATGCAGAAAACAATAACAATAAACTTGATACGATCATATGCTAGGTTTATAGTTTGGGTCCTGTCAGTCACATCATTCTCCTAATGATGTGATCCCATTATCAAATGACAACTAATGTCCATGGCTAGGAAACCATAGCCATCTTTGATCAACGAGCTAGTCCGGTAGAGGCTCACTAGGGACATGTTGTTGTCTATGTATCCACACATGTATTTGAGTTTCCGGTCAATACAATTAACATGGATAATAAACGATTATCATGAATAAAGAAATATAATAATAATCACTTTATTATTGCCTATAGGGCATATTTCCAACAAGACATGCATACATGTCAAATTTGGCAGAAAAGTCGATTTCTCATGGCGGAGGAAAATCACATATCAAGATATTATATAGCAAGCCAGGTAAAACTTTTTAGGTAAAAGAATTTTCATCTAATCTGCCGCATCAAGGTGATATACAATTGTTGCAAACTCGGAGCAATGACTTTGCACATTAGAAATAAACTCAAGAAAAATAGAAAATGGGTGCATATGAACAGAGCAAGTACATCATTAATTTTTGTTAAAAAAAGTACCCCACCAATCCATAATAAGTGTTGGGGTTTAATTCATTGAACTAAAACCGTAGTACATCACAAATTTTAGTACTCCCTCCATTCATATATATAGGGCCTAATTCATTTCTTAAGATATCCATTGACTTTTGGTAAGATTAATAGTATATGAGATGTATAGTGTAAAAATTACATCATTGGAAGCTTCATTCACGTATAAATTTGATGGTATGCTTTGTGTAACTTGTGTCATATATATATTATTTTAACATGTGGTTAAAGTTAGTCTCGAAAGCCGCATTAGGCCTTATATATGGACAGGGGGAGTAGAGGTTTTACAGGTTTTGTTTGTAGTACTCCCTCCGTTCCTAAATATAAGTCTTTCTAGAAGTTTCAACAAGTGACTACATACGAAACAAAATGAGTGAATCTTCACTTAAAATATGTCTACATACATCTGTATGTTATAGTCTGATTGAAATGTCTAAAAAGACTTATATTTAGGAACGGAGGGAGTAGCAATTAGTAGTATTATTACCATTTCTGGGAACCAGCTCTGCTAGGAGTAAACCGCTGGGGAACAAAACATGTGACGCCACCCTCATCCGAATTTGCGCTTCGTCTTGGCCTCTTCCGTCACGCTATGCTCATGAAGGTGCTTATTAAATTCATCTGGCAGTCCTAATCTGGTTGGAGTGGTTGTAGTAATGCCGTAGCAGTCAAACTAGCCACTGCACTAGACTCAAACGACGATCTTGGCTCAACACATTTGCCGTTATTAGCAGCAGTACGTGGAGTAGTACCGGCTACTATGTTAATCTAGGCGAAAGGATCCAAGATTACACACAGAAACCTTGATTTGCCAGCCAAAAATGAACGGAACGCAATCTGTCTGACAGCGACAGTTAATTTGTCTGAGTACCATATATATCGACCGTCCAACTCGATCCAACGGTCAGGACCGAGGACCGGGTTGGTGACAGCTCAGCTCCGATCGTACTACATGAACCAGAAACGGAAAAAAATCAACGCCGTGCCACATGGCACGTACGTGCTCCACAGGTGCAGCCATATGTAACCAGGCCCACGTAAATTCGAGAATGATGTATACATACGGCGCTCCTATTTTCTCACAAGCGCCTGGATCCGTTTCCGCACAAGAGCGCCGGAGCGGTTCCTTTCGTGGAACTGTTTGCTGATGGGGGCGGCATTTATCACGCGCAGGCCCGGCCCGTCCGTCTCCATCCCCATCTCACCGATCTCGGATACTACTTCTACTACACACGTACTACTACTACGCAGGTAGGAGTACATACAACCACAAGCATGGATACACACCGATTTGATCTGGTACTACCAAATACGGCGGTGGGAAGGACAGGGATACGTGGAGCGCGTCCTCCTCGTCGTCTCCTTTCCCGGCGACAGGAACGGCGCGCGGCCGGACCCGTCGGCCTCAGGCGAAAAAGCTCGACAGCGCCCTGACCGGCCTCCACACCATCGGCCGGGATTTTATTATTATAATTATTAGTTTCTCTTTGATTTTGTTAGCGCCGGCTGGGAATGGGCGTGCGTGCGGGCGTGCTGGGTGGCCGGGCGACATGTCCGGGATGGGGTAAACTCCTGGTTACTATTAGTCGACCAATCGTGGGGATAATTGGTGTTTTGGTCGTGGACCTGCCGCGCCGCGCTGCGCTGTCCCGGGTAGGGATGGATGGACGGATGCTGCTAGAATACTGCGGAGTGGTAGCGTGGATCACATGCGTTTTCGTGGAGGTCCGGATCAGGCATGATTCCCTGCCCGGGTCACGCTGATGCTGCTGCTGGTGCCTGTGGCGTGCGTGCGTCGTCAGGTGCGGAGTCGCTGGGGTAGCTAGAGAGATTCCGTGCAAGGTTCCGCTCGGACTGGACTCGTGTCGTGCGCGAGTCCAGTCCACGGCGAGTCGTGGGCAGGAGCTCGTCCGGAGTGGCTCCTCGTGCCGACCGACAGGCGCGCACGGCTCCGGCTCACGTCGCGTCGCGTCGCCGCGCTCCGGGTTACGCGGAACCGGCCGGCTCGGGTCGGGTCAGTGCGGGCGCGCGCACATGGAAGCGTGAGCGGGGTCGTTGGCGGTGGCACCGTCGTCAACAACAACCGCGGCGTCAGAGCCGGGCCGAAAAGCGCTCTGCGGCGAGGCGAGGTAAATCGGCCACGCCTTTCACACGGTACGTGCCTCCCGCGTCGCGGCGGGCAAGGACACCAAGGCCGGAGCGAGCGGCGGTGGCGGTGGATGACCTTTTGGACGTCGGTTCTGACGCGGGCGCGCACGGCACGGCGTCGTCCGCGCACAAGTGCGATGCGATGCCGCGGGTCAGGGGTGTGCGTACTACATGCGCCCGCGAGGGGGAGGGACCGTGCCGTCCGGCCGCCTACACGGCCGACCTGTATGCACGTTACAATCCATCGCAGGGCGTGCTAGTGTTTGTCCTTAAACCACTGCAAGGGTGCATATGCTCACCATTTATCAAGCTACACCACGCCTACTGCACTGGCAGCGCTGCATATGAGATGACCAAACGGTCTGACGAAGCCACGCACAGTCTCGCAGCAGCTATCAAACAAACCCGTTAAGCTGGAAGCAATAAAACAAACATGCTTAAACCTGACGTCGACGACGGCGACTTTGATCATAAACTAAACGTGTCTCGCGCACGTAACCAGGGAAGCAAAGGGCCGGCGTGCACTTGCCACTAAAACTAATCACAAGAGAGTACGCAGCGATGCGTTTTGGCATCGGCGGCCGGGCCCCCACCGTCCGCCGCGCCCGCGCCGGTACCACGACCTACACCTACACGTACCACTGCCGCGCGGCGCATGCAGGCAGGACAGGAGGGCGCCGTGGCGCGGTACGGCCGCCGTGGCGAGCGGACCTGCCGACGACCCCATGCTCGTTTTACCAGTACGTATAGGCCGGTCCAAGCAACATGTGCCGATGGTGACCATCCAGGGTCCAGCCCGCCGCCCTGTACCCGGCGACCCCATTCTCATTGCCAGAACTGTACGTCCGTCGACGCCGTGCTCGGATCCAAGCCGCCGGCCACGCTTCTTGTTTCTTACACCTTTTACGTACGTAGAGTAATAATTAACCGCATGTTACGGGCAACCGCTGGCACGGGAAGGAGGAGCTTTGCCAGTAGGATGGAGGCCGGGCTAGTTCGTCGTCGCCCGTCAGAGCAGCTGCTACACTGGCCTGTCGGTCGCGGTGCGTGCCCAGCCTCGGCCTCAGCCTCACCAACTGCCGTACCTACCCAGGCACGGCACATTGAAGCCCTCCCCGGCCCGGTCCCCGCCCGTCAGAGGCTGGCCGGCCGGCCGCCGCTCGCGTGAATCCCGCGGTCACACGATTGTCCGTTCCGCCCGCCCGTCCATGGCCCCGCTCCTACGTGCCGGTGCGCCTCATCATCATTGCTGATGAAGATGCATTTCTAGGGCCAATGAAGAGCTTTTCGCAGCGGCAGCGACAGTAGATAGATAGACGGATAAAAATCGGGCATGCATGGCCGCGTGTGTGCTGTAGCGGGGCGGCGACCCCCACACGGAACTACGGCGCAGAGATAGGGGCAGGACCATCGCTCCCTCCCTCCTTGGACCCCAGATGGTCCATGCTCTCTCTCTCTCTCTAGCCCGTAGCAGTGTCGAGATGAGAATGGGGAAGAAAGGACGGCCTCTTTTCTTTGGAGAAATTAGATCCTTTTCTTTCTTTGTGGGGGGAGGGTCAAACACGACGCCTTCTCTTTTTTCTTTCTCGTTTGCATTGGGCAGTGGTGTGGAGAGTGCCAAACGAACTTGGGAGTGGCTTTCCCTCCGGTGTGGTGGGTAGGGTACGCAGCTGCCACAGCGGGGGGCGCCCGAGGCTGGCTAGAGATAGGAGAGGAGAGGGCCATGGCCAGCCCTTGGGATTGGCGCGGGGCAGTGCACGCGTGGTCCATTGCTCCATGGGGATGGATGCATGGGGCAGCCACTCCAAATGGTAGGTGCCCTAGGTTCTCCATCGGCATCTTCCCTTTGCATGCCCATAATTTAGCAAAACCCAGCCGGGTTTTGACCACGGCCGGTTTGTTATCCAACCATGCTGTGCAAGTGTGCATCGTTCCACCCCGGCATTTCACGTGCAATAACTCTATACAATTACAGTCCGTTAGTGCTTTCTTTTAAACACAGTACAGAGCATGCGCTCAAATTTGTGTGTGTATATGCTGGAATTTTGTCTATTTTTGTCTAGCCCAATAGCAGTTTCAGAAATTCCTAATAAATCCTAGAGGCCCATGCAGCCCATTCGTGCAAGCCAAGAGGTGAAACTAAAGTTTAGTCCTACATTGCTAGTTTAGAGGGAGTTGAACCTTTTTATAAAGAAGGCTCTTTCCCCACTTGTATGAGCATGAGAACAAGAGGAACATCCACGCGCGCTCCTCCTCCTCCGCCCGCCGCGCGTTGCACCTTTCGTCGCTGCCCTCTCGCCTCTTTCTCTTGCGCCTACAAAAGGGAGGTCTCTCCTCTCAGAGAGACACACCAGAACTACTTCCTCCTCTCGCCACCGGTTCCTGCGTGTTCTTATTTTTTCTGTTAGAGGTCCTGCCACAGTTCTTTCTTCTAGTGTTTACCCTACACATGTTAGGATCTACCTCGTATATGCATCTTAATCCATTGTCTGCTCGAGAGATGATCCTTTCTAGCTCATACATGCAGATGTTATTTACCTTCACTTTGTCAAACCGCATGACTTGTTTTATCACTGCTATACTAGTCATGTTTTATCTAATATTTCTGTTAATAAAATCATTCGGAAAATTGCTCATATTTCCAACAGTATATTCATACCTTTGAACACACACACAACATATCCCTATGATGATTTTCGAGAAACTGATCCAGGCTATCAACTTGAGATCGAAGAAACCACCACAGATGTCTTGTAGCCGACGGAAATGTCCCCTCTCACTGAACACGCATCGACGAAAATTCCGAATTAAATCCAGGATAATGCGAGTATCAGGATTTGAAGTTTGCTAGGCTGGGGATACAACTGTACTCCTAATCGTTCAACCACAGATTGATTCATCTTTTTCTTCTTCTTTTGCTTAAGGTAAGATGCAGAACTTGCCTACTTTTTTTTACATGATTTGAGTCGTCTTACTAAAAAGTACTGAAAATCCATTGACATTCCAAACAGGGATACAAGCACGGTCTCCTCGGCCACAATGTTGGCCTAAAACGCAACCGGAAGAAGCTCCTCTAAACAAGCTGCCGCCTTGGCTTTATTCTAATCCAAGGCATTGCATTTGCATCCATGCATGCATGCATGTGTCGATGCCAAAGCGAGAGATGTGGGGCTGGCCACAACCACAGGGGATCGACCGATCCATCCATGGATGGAACGGAACGATCGGCGAGGCATTCTGGGGCTGGGTTGGCGAAAGCGGCCCGGACCCAAGCATAGGAATACCAAAAGAACACGCACCAAGTACCAAAGCAAAGCGGTATTCTATCTTTTTTTTCTCCCTCTCCTCTAGTTCCCAAGCTATCGCTTTGAAGTTTGAATAACTTCCCTTTTCTTTTCCAAGCATGCCACTGTGCTACTACTCCGGTAGTACAGTACACTACCTTCGTCGTGTATATGCATGCGATCCTTTCTCTTTTGTGCTTGCCTTTTTTCGGTGAAAAGAAGGGAGGGATCCACATCCGTAGTTTTAGCAAAAGATCGGAATTTATTTTGTTTTATCTTTTCAGTTCATCAGGGTAGCAGTATAGTACTAGGAGGTGGGCCTCCCTCTCGGGGGAAATCATGATGGCAATTCCCTATGGTCACTAGAGCGGCCATAGTGGTGACACTGATGGCTCCCCGTCAAGTCCATCAAAGCAAAAGCTAGAGCCTCCCTCCCTCAGGATTCCTGCTTATCTATAATTCACCTACTAGATATCTTGAGATTTCCCTCGCCTTTATAGGTGAACCTAGCACATATGTAGCCATATATACAGCTTTCGTTTCATTTCTTTCGCCCATACTTGTCAAAGTTACTCCTACTATCAGTTTCATTCTTCCGTTCAGTCCTAACCTCCAATAATTTCTGTTGCATTATGCATGGAACTCAACTGGATCCGTTGCCCAATGGAGCTTTGTGTCAGTAGGTGGTAGGTGCAGGACAGGGCAGTGCATGGCCATGGCGTTCGTTCGGCAGCGCTAGATCCTAGGGCTTTTCTTCTTGGAGTGCTGCTTTCCTTGCCCGGTAGCGTACCGTTCCCAGCTTTAACTCTCAATCACTGTGTGCAGTGTGCGTGGTGTCCTCTCCCCTCTCCTATCCTTTGTCGTGTCAAGGAACAGTAATCATTGTGCCCGATGTGACTTGATGACCCTAGGGCTCTAGTACTAGCACTAGTAGTAGTGGTAGCCAGTACACTTGTCACCCACTAAAATCCATGGGAGATAAATTGACATCAACCAATCCGGCACTGTTCACATTTGCCTACACAACACTCGTAGCCGTCTATGCATGCTACTCCTAGTACTCCTAGTCCTGCATCAGTTGTACTCTCGTGACCATGATCTACATTTCAGGTACATTCTGAGCCACGTAGTACTCCTCAATAACCAACAATCAATTGAGGCGGAGAAGAGAAGCTTTTCTCGCGAACCCACCAATGAAAAGTGCAGGTTTTTGTAAAGAAGAGAAAAGAGAAAGAGAAAAGGAGCAGAGCTTCAGCTTCCTTGCTCCTCTCGTGACCATGATTGGCTTCACTGTTGCTGCATCACGGGGCAGTGTGTGTGTGTGTGGTCTTCCCTCCTTTGATCATCCTAGGAATCTCCGGAAATGATGTGCGAGCAATGAAGCAACTGTGCGCCGCTGCCGCTTTCTGTCGTCGCCCGGCACAAGGAAGGATTCCTGCAGTAAATAGACCACTGCAACTGCAACGGCTGTGAAAAGTGCCACTGGCTTTCGTTCAGTCTCAGGTATCTCTGCTGAATTTACCTGGTCTGGGGATGAATGCTGTTTACAGTTAGTTGGTCTTCCTCCTGGTCGATCGGCGGCATCAAGTGCCTGACGAGGCGGACGGAGAGGCCCAGGAGCTGCCACGTGGGCCTGCTTCTCCCCTCAATGTCTTCATACCGACGCGCCGTAGCTGCATTTGGATGCATATGCAATCATGCTTCACAGCCTTGTTGCAGCTCTAAACACGATGGCAAGACAAGGTTTACACTCTTTCTATATGTGACAGTAAGTTGCCATTTGGCCTTGTTTGTGTATTTCTGAACACTACACTAACGTAAGCTATGCTATGCGGTTGAGGACTAGTATAATGGGAAAATTTTCGTCCGCGAAACCGGCTGGAGCATTGCCATTCTAGCTCTTAGCAGAAATGAAACTAGAAACTAGAAATATCCATGCCATTCCTGTTTCTGGTGCAGGAAAGCAACTGAACCGAGGTTCAAGTACATGCAGATACATCAAAGCTGGCTGGAATACAAAGGCAATTTTCCCATATCTACATTTCAGGTACATTCTGAGCCACGTAGTGCTATGATCGAAACAAGGGCACCGTCCAAACGCGCCGCGATCCGCCCATCAGACTGAACAGTTCGGCAGATCAAGAGACGTTTGCATACATGCGATGCAGGTAGCGTCTGATGCCTACTGTTGTACGCACATGCAGTGGCACCAAGAACAGTGCTCCGGAGGGAAACCCCTCACCCGCAACCAGTGCCCTTCCTCTGATCAGCTCACGGGGTGGGCCTCAATTACAGGGCACCGGTCAAGTCATAAATTGGGTTTGTGTGGGCGCATGTGGCCGCAAAGGCTTGACATGACAATTTTTGGTCCAAGGAAGAATGGAATTCTGAAAAGAGGGTGGGGAACAGTGTCAAAAGCAGTAGTCGGGAAAGGGATCCAATGATCCCAAGACGGCCCGTCCTTTTTCCTAGAATTATGGCGTTATAGGGGGGCCATCTTTTCTTTTCCCCTGTGGTTGTGGATGAATGGACAAAAATGAAAAAGGATTGCGATCGGATTGATTAGGTATATATATGTCACTAGTGGAGTGGAGCATGGATCAAAGCAGCAATTGCCTGAAATAGCTATTAGCTAAGTAGAGTACTAGCTAGTTGTAGAATATTTGTTAATCGGCCGAGCTAGATGACCTTAGCAGCACTTGCGCACCCATCATTACCATCATGGGAACTTTAATCCTTTGTGTCAGCAAAGAAGCATGCGATTCGTCTAGGTAGTTTTTTTTTTTTTGACTGAATCGAAAACAGTTCAGTACTGTATTGCCACTCTCAAACTGTAGGCACTTTCAGACTGGAGCAATCGATTGTATACCTTACCAAACAGCACATAAAATGAATATGAGTTCAATAATGCATCTGCCCATTAAGATGATTAAGATGCCAAGGGTTCACCTCACCTGGTGTGGAATTTCATCTTTCATGTTAGTACATGTACACACTTGCGGCATGGGAAGCTTCTTCACCTGTCTGAAGTCTGAATTTAAGTTGAGATCTGGTCAGCAGAATACCAGTCCAACATTCTCGAATTCTCTCTCTGAAAGAGCTGGCTCCATCATCATTGCAAACCAGTACAGTATGCATGCATGGGCCAATTAATTAGGAATTAGCACTATCAGGCAATTAAATGTAGGATAACATCTGCATGCAAGTTTCTGTCCCTAGAGAGGACAGAGACTGCAGCTTAATTTCAGATTAGTTTTGATTACTCACAGAATGCATGCCAAGTACTCCGCCAAGTACTAGTGTATGCTAAAAGGTCAAAGACTTTAATACTCTGGCATTGTCAGGCCAAATCACAAACAGTTTTGTGGGACTGTACAAACGGCTTCTCAGCACAATCGAACCACACAACACTGGTCCAATTGATCGTAAATCATAAATAAATATAAGGTGGCTGAAGATGACACCACGCATGCACGAACACTAGATTTGTTTTATTTATCATTTAAAAAAACGTACTAGTAACCCTGGATTTGGACCAGTCTATGGATCTCAGGGGGAATTAATGAGGTTAACAACAACAAAGGACCAAAGACCACCAGAAAATAATGCAAAGCGACATTAATGACAGAGACAGCACTCTGCATGCCCTAATATTTATTTATTTGTGCACACATCAGCTGGGCCCAATTCTTGTGATGACATGACACTACTGTAGTTGTTAATCACCTGGACATTGCTGCATCACTTAAGCTGTTCTATCTAGCACTATACTTTAGAAAATACTATTAGCAAGTACTACTGGTACTATAAATTTTTGATTGCCCTGTGGTGGAGTGGTGTAGGCAGAGCAAAGCAGAGCAGAGGGGTACTGTGGCGATGATGATTAGGAAGGAATCAGTGTTCCCCATGGCGCCTTTTAATTATGGGAACCTCATGCCGTTAAAGAGAGGAGACACGTACGTACTATTCAAAGAAAAGAAATTGAAAAAAGAATGGGGGTATGCAGGCATGTCTTTGCCTGGCCTGCCCCCATCACATGATGTCCCCGTTGATGCCACTCTCCGGGAGGCAAACACGCGGCTTGTCCGAAGCTAAACCTCACTTGCTAGTAGGAGTACGTAGTATATTGCCATCATGCATTTCGTGCGTGCGTGCATGTTGGGAGTGCACGCGGCGGATGGACTCGTCGAGTCATCGGCCAATTGCATGCATCGCATGCTCATAATTAAACACATCCATGAGTGTATGTGAGATCGGGCTACAGTGAATGTATCATGTGCACTGTTGTTATCCATGGCACGCATCATGGCATGAGCAAGCACGCACTCGACGGCGAGTTGGGCTTGTGCATGCATAGTGATAATTAAGCATTTGAATGAACACACGAGTGAGGTCTAGAGAAGCTAAGCCAAACTGAGTCATGCGGCATACGGTGACTGATTTTTTGTCAAGAGAAGACGGCCAATGGCCAATTGGTAGCACCGTAGCACGAGTAGTAGTCAGCATCGCCGACGGGAGGGTAGGGCGTGCATATCCGTTGCCTGTCGTCGACACGCGCGCATGCGCATTAGCTAGCGGCGCGGCCGTGCGCGCGAGAGTCAAAAAGCAGTTGAAAAGAATGAGGGGCCGCAACCACGACGAGCACTGCAGTGCAAGCAAGATCTCCCTCCCCGATCCATTTCCAATTGGCGGCTGAGCTTTCACTCGTTTTCTCCTCTGTCTTTCTGTCTCTCTCCCTGACGCCGATACATCTATATCTTGGAGACCCACATGGCACCCGCACCAGCACTACACGATATGATGAGCAGGCAGAAGAATCAATCAATCACGGATTGGGAAGCCGAACATGCGAAATACGTGCAAGAATGGAACGAGTGGAAAGGACGCAAAGACACGGAGAGGAGAGTGATTGACTGGGATGACTACGACGATCACATGCTGTGGTACGATGATGGCATCAAGCATCATCTGCGTCTGAGGCCCCAGTGGATGACAGCAGATGCCGAAGACCTGTTCGATGACGCCTCAGAGAATGAAGCCTACAACGAGAGCATCAGACAACTTCAAGGCGGGTTTAGGGAGTACGGACCCCTCATGAACAGAGTGGTATGTTATTTTTTTCTCTTTTGAACCGACAGTTGGATGAAATCAGCTTTTCGTGCTATTGACTCATTTTATTACTTTGCAGTCTTCGGAGCTGAACAAAAGCATTTTTCATGCCTTTGATGCGCTTAGTGCTGTCCCTGGGACTCGAGCTAGTGAGAACAAGTCGAGGGAAACGGTGAAGGTAATACGGAGTTCATTTTTGTTATCATTGGACATTCAAGAAGTTCATATTGTTTCGTTATCATTGCAGAAATACGTCAACAAAGCACGCCGGCTTGTGGGCCTGCTTGGGTGCGCTACAAACACCGAGGATGTTTTTCCACCTGCACCGATGCGTAGCCTCGCTTCATCGAGCCATGCAGCCTCGTCGTCTAGGGCGTTTCAAGATGACGAGGAGGAGAGCGACGACGATGATGATGCAGAGGAAGATGAAGAAGAGGGCGTAGAAGAAGATCATGGTGAGGAAGAGGAAGAGGACGATGAGGAGGAGGAGGAGGAGTACGATGATGACGACGGACCTCCAGCAACTCAGCCAACCCAGCGTGAGAAGAGGAATGCACCGAAGAATGATTGGAAGAGTCCATCCCCATTTCAGAAAGCATGTCCTACGGCACGCAAGAAGACGGCGACCGAGAAGCGATCCAAGGATAACGAGGACCAAAAGTCGAAGAGGGGAAGGAAGGACTGAAGTTGCTACCGTGTCGTTGAACTAAAAGCTTGCATATTTGCTTTGTGAACCATATGGGTTTGCTTGTGAGACTGTTTCGTTAATTTGCTATGTATAACTTGGCGAAAACATTTATGGATGTCTATTTGCTATGTATCGAACCTACCTTATTTATAGATTTGTGGTGCGTGCATCATATATCATACATTGTGTGCTTCTTATGTCATACATATGCTGTCTAAATGTTGTCCGCCAAAAAATTGAAGACAAAAGAAGTTAGAAAGTGCAAAAAATGCACACTGGGCCACCCTACCGCCACAGACTAAGGCGGTAGGATACCACAACATACCGCCATCAGACCCGGTGGTAGGGTGCCTCCCCCCAAGTCCCCCTTCTGTGACCAAAAAATCAAGCAGCGCAGCGGTAGGGTCGTACACCCTACCGCCAGGGCTCTTGGCGGTAGGGTGCTACCGACAAGCACCTCGGTGGTAGGGTGCTACCGACGAGCACCTCGGCGGTAGGGTGTACAACCCTACCGCTGAGTTGTTCGCTTTTTTGGTCAAAGAAACTTAACACATGCTCCCACCCTACCGCCTGGGATCTCGGCGGTAGGTTTGTGCTGACTACCGTCGGGTCTTATGGCGGTAGGTCTGTAAGCAGCCGTTAATAGTTTAACGGCCGTCAGCCGCACCTACCGCCAGAACCTGCGGCGGTAGACTGTGCAACCCTACCGCCTGAGGGCCTGGCGGTAGGAAAAGGGTCAGATCTCGAAAAACTTTCAAACTAGGGTCAGATCTCGATTTTGTTTGACAAAAGGGTCAAAGCACAAAATTTAGCCGGTCACGCCTAGCTTGCTTTTGTTGAATTTCGAACACAGCAGGGTACCAGCACTGTTCGTTCCGTCCGTGTGTCTCGCACGAGTCGGCGTTTCTGAATGAGAGATGGAGCGCATGCGTTGGTATAAATACAGTAGAGACATGAGCTGTCTGTCGGTCGGTACGCAGCGATCGATGCACGAATTGTCACAGGCAACTCCAAGCCGGCGCAAGTGAGTGCGGCATACGCATGCCTTCAGAGAGACATGCACTCTGGCAAGCTGCTGCAGACAGGCAGACACGCAGGGGCTTAAAAAAACCACTCGAAAACAAAAGAGACACCGACCTCGAACTCCAAGCTGATTAACAAGGAAACAAGCACGTACCCAAATCCGGACAGCCGGACAGGGGCAGACCCCCCTGGCCATGTAACCAACAACACAACACCTCAGCCATGCACGCAGGCAGGCGGCAAAATTCAGCGAGGCGAAAAGGGCTTTTCTTCTCTCGTTCTGCATGCCCGAGGACGGCCATGCATGCATGCAGGGAGCAACTAGCAGGATATCTGTTTTTGTATTGTTTTCTCTCTGGCCTCTCCTTTCGACGTGTGCGTACCTGTGCGTAAGGCCAACTCCAGCGCACGACCCCAAAATGAACGTCTATTTGGCGCGGATTCTGTCTGTTTGGGTAGCGCAATGAGGTCGTATCCGGGCCTGTCCTGGGATGTGGTGGCCGTGCGCCCAGCGCGCGGCTGCATCTTTTGGACCGATCCTGTCCGCCACGGTAAAAAATGCCCATATAGTCATATTTCAATGTTCAAAACAAGTTTGCACGTCCAAATATTAATTGTCTGAAAATAAAAGTAGTTTTACAACCCAATCGAAATTGTCTCTAATAAAATAGTTTTACAACCATATCGAAGTTGTCTTGAATGAACCAATAAATCTATTGGTTGCCAATGTGAGTCCACACATGCTCAACAAGTCATTTTGAAGATCCAAATGAGTGTGTCAATCACGCATTTCACGATGAAATTGGGCAAACTGTTCAAATGTGACCGGTTCTTGGTGCAGGAGCTCAACATTTTCACCTTGATAATCAAATCCTTGGTCGATGATGCTGTCATCACGCCCGTCCTCGACGATCATGTTGTGCATGATCACACAAGCAGTCATCACCTCCCAAAGCTTACCTTCATCCCATGTCAGCGCAAGGTTTCGAAGGACACCCCATCGGGATTGAAGTAGACCAAAAGCACGTTGCACATCCTTTCTAGCACTCTCTTGCATTTGGGCAAATCTCTTTCTCTTCTCACCTTGGGGGTTCGAGATTGTCTTCACAAAAGTTGACCATTGAGAATATATACCATCAGCTGGTTAGTATCCCTTGTTGTACTGGTGGCCGTTGATCTCAAAGTTGACAGGTGGGGAGTGGCCTTATGCAAGCCTTGCAAAGACTGGAGAACGCTGCAGCACGTTGATATCATTGCGAGAACCTGCCATGCCGAAGAATGAATGCCATATCCAAAGATCCTGCGAAGCCATCGCTTCTAATATGACAGTGCACACTTTAACATGCCCCTTGTACTGGACCTGCCAAGCAAATGGACAGTTCTTCCACGCCCAGTGCATATAATCTATGTTGCCAAGCATGCCTGGAAAACCTCTAGCTGCATTGGTCGCCAACAATCTCTCTGTATCAGCGGCAGTTGGCTGTCTCAAGTACTCAGGGCCAAACACTGCCACCACGGCCTTGCAGAAGCTGTACAATGACATCATACATGCGGACTCACTCATACGCACATACTCATCCACCAGATCGCCTGTAATTTCATATGCAAGCATGCGGATGGCCGCGGTGCATTTATGATAATAGGAGAGTCCAAGCTTGCCAAGGGCATCCGTCTTGCACTTGAAGTATGGGTCATGAGAAACCACTCCCTCTCTGATACAATTGAACACATGCCTTGCCATACGAAAACAGCGACGGAATTGATTCAGCTTGAAGAGCGGGGTGTTCACAAAGTAATCCGGCATAGAGCAGGGCATGGCCTCTCTCCCTATTGCGGTTCAGGTTGGGAGCAGCCAGGGAGTGACCCCCTGTACCGAGGAAGCTGCCGTTCAATGTGGTCGCACTAGTAGAAAACAGGGCATTCGGGCGAGGTTAGCCCATTAGTCCCGGTTCAGTCACGAACCGGGGCCCATGGGCCCATTGGTTCCGGTTCGTGAGGCCAGGGGGCCTGGCGGGCCTTGTGGGGACATTGGTCCCGGTTCGTCTGGACCCTTTGGTCCCGGTTGGTGGGACGAACCGGGACCAATGGTCTTCCACCATCAGTCGTACCGGTTGGCGGTTTGAACCGGGACCAAAGGGTGTCCTTTAGTCCCGGTTCATGCCATGAACCGGGACCAATGAGTTGCCTATATATACCCTTCGCCCGCGAGCAGAGCACTCCACTGCTCTGTTTTTCTGGCCGGCTGTTGGAGAGCTCTGTGGTGCTCTAGCTCACCTCCTATGCACACTAGGTGTTCGATGGAATGCCCGAGCCACACTACTTAAGCTTTCTCCTCTCCAAGCTCGACCTTCAAGCTCCATTTTCCTCAATATTTGTTTAGGTTTAGCGGTCCATCACGTCCTGTCCCCATCTTCACCGTCGTTGATCGCCCGCGCCGATCTCGTCGCCGGCACCACCGTGGTGAGTCTCTTGTTCTTATCTTCTTTCTGAAAGGAAAAAATAATTCTTACTTGTATGTTTATATAGATAGTTGTATAATTTTCTTACTTTTATTATTGCTTCTTATTATTTAGTGCGATGGTTTTGGTATCCGCCCCCGTCGGCCCTCGTCCTGTCTATGATTTGGATGTGGTATATATTATCTTTATAACTATTTGGTTCATTTATTGTTTATGACAATTATGCCGACCAACGTCGAGAGGTTAAATGCCAATCGACCCTATTGTCGAGAGGTTAAATTTAGTTGAATAAGAAAACAATTTCTTGAAGGAAAAAATAAAAAAAATTGAGGAGGAGAAGATGATATTGGAGTTGCATGTTGTGGATGTCGTCGATGGTCACAAGATCAAGATGGATGCAATGCGCTTGAAGATTAGAAAGATTAGAAAATATGCCATTCTTACCAAGGCTTGGTATCATTATGCCGTTGGGTCAATTGCTACCTTGGTTGTGATTATGATCGCATTTGTTTTCGCATTGAAATGTTTCACATAGTTTCAATGTATGGTTTAATTAATTAGATGCTCTGGAGAGCTATACGTTGTTAGATGAGAACTATGTATGTACTTTGGTTTTATTGTGATGATGAACTTCTGTTAATTTGGTCACTTAATTATCTATTCATGATGTTCTGTAATGGTTTTTGACACACTTAATTATATATAATGCACATAGATGAACCGGCAATGGATGTATGGTGACAGACACACCTCCGAGTACATTAAGGGCGTGCATTATTTTCTCGAAGTGGCTGAGGCAAAGAAGCAGAATGGTTTTATGTGTTGTCCATGCCCTATCTATGAGAATACAAAGTCTTACTCTAAACGGAAAATCCTTCACATCCACCTGCTTGAGAAGGGTTTCATGCCACACTATAATGTTTGGACCAAGCATGGATAAATAGGGGTTATGATGAAAGACAGCGAAGAAGAAGAGTACGATGACAACTATGTGCCCCCTGAATACGGTGATGCTGCAACGGGGGAAGCTCCTGAAGATCAAGAGGAACCATACGATGTGCCCGATGATGATCTCCGCCGGGTCATTGTCGATGCAAGGAGTCAGTGTGAAAGTGAAAAGGAGAAGGTGAAGTTCGATCGCATGCTAGAGGATCACAAAAAAGGTTTGTACCCCAATTGCGAAGATGGCAACACAAAGCTTGGTACCGTACTGGAATTGCTGCAGTGGAAGGCAGAGAATGGTGTGTCTAACAAAGGATTTGAGAAGCTACTGAAAATATTGAAGAAGAATCTTCCAAAGGATAACGAATTGCCCGACAGTACTATGCAGCAAAGAAAGTTGTTTGCCCTCTAGGATTGGAGGTGCAGAAGATACATGCATGCCCTAATGACTGCATCCTATACCATGGTGCGTACAAGGATTTGAATGCATGCCCGGTATGTGGTGCATTGCGGTATAAGATCAGACGAGATGACCCTGGTGATGTTGACGGCGAGCGCCCCCCGGAAGAGGGTTCCTGCCAAGTTGATGTAGTGTGCTCCTATAATATCACGGTTGAAACGCCTGTTCAGAAACAAAGAGCATGCCAAGTCGATGCGATGGCACAGAGATGACCGTAAGAAATACAGGGAGTTGAGAGCACCCGCTGACGGGTCGAAGTGGAGAAAAATCGAGAGAAAGTACTGGGAGGAGTTTGCAGGTGACGCAAGGAACGTATGGTTTGGTTTAAGCGCGGATGGCATTAATTCTTTCGGGGAGCAGAGTAGCAATCACAACACCTGGCCCGTGACTCTATGTATCTATAACATTCCTGCTTGGCTGTGCATGAAGCGGAAGTTCATTATGATGCCAGTTCTCATCCAAGGCCCTAAGCAACCCGGCAACGACATTGATGTGTACCTAAGGCCATTAGTTGAAGAACTTTTACAGCTGTGAATTGAAATGGTGTACGTGTGTGGGATGAGCACAAACAGGAGGAATTTGACCTGCATGCGTTGCTGTTTGTCACCATCAATGATTGACCTGCTCTCAGTAACCTTTCAGGATAGAAAAACAAGGGATACCACGCATGCATGCACTGTTTAGATGACACCGAAAGTATATACCTGGAAAAATGCAGGAAGAATGTTTACCTGGGGCATCGTCGATTCCTTCCTACCAACCATCAATGTCGAAAGAAAGTCCATCACTTCATAGGCGAGGCAGATCACCGGAAGAACCCCGCCATGCGTACCGGTGATCACATACTTGCTATGTTCAATGATTTAAAAGTAATCTTCAGAAAGGGTCCCGGCGGACTATCTGTTCCGAGTGACGCTGCGGGACACAGACCCATGTGGAAGAAGAAATCTATATTTTGGGACCTGCCCTACTGGAAAGACCTAGAGGTCCGCTCTTCAATCAATGTGATGCACGTGATGAAGAACCTTTGCGTGAACCTGCTAGGCTTCTTGGGCGTGTATGGGAAGACAAAAGATACAATGGAGGCACGGGAGGACCTGCAACGTTTGCACGAAAAAGACGACATGCCTCCAAAGAAGTATGAAGGTCCTGCCAGCTACACTCTTACCAAAGAAGAGAAGGAAATCTTCTTTGAATGTCTGCTCAGTATGAAGGTCCCGTCTGACTACTCGTCGAATATAAAGGGAATAATAAATATGGCAGAGAAAAAGTTCTAGAATCTAAAGTCTTATGACTGCACGTGATTATGACGCAACTACTCCCGATTGCATTGAGGGGCCTTCTATCGGAAAACGTTCGATTAGCCATTGTGAAGCTATGTTGATTCCTCAATGCAATCTCTCAGAAGGTGATCGATCCAGAAATCTTACCAAGGTTAAGGAGTGATGTGGCGCAATGTCTTGTCAGTTTCGAGCTGGTGTTCCCACCATCGTTCTTCAATATCATGACACACGTCCTAGTTCATCTAGTCGACGAGATTGTCGTTCTGGGCCCTGTGTTTCTACACAATATGTTCCCCTTTGAGAGGTTCATGGGAGTCCTAAATAAATACGTATGTAACCGCGCTAGGCCAGAAGGAAGCATCTCCATGGGCCATCAAACAGAGGATGTCACTGGGTTTTGTGTTGACTTCATTCCTGACCTTAAAAAGATAGGTCTCCCTCAATCACGGTATGAGGGGAGACTGGGTGGAAAAGGCACGCTAGGAGGGGACTCAATAGTATGTAGGGACGGGCATTCTTGGTCTCAAGCACACATACGGTTCTACATAATTCTACCTTGGTGACCCCGTATGTCGATGAACACAAGAACATTCTGCGCTCCAAACACCCGTACCAATGTGACGACTGGATTACGTGTGAACACATCAGGAGTTTCGGCAGTTGGTTCCAAACACGTCTCAGGTGTGACAAAACTGTTTCTGATGACATGTACTCGTTGGCGAGGGAACCATCTTCGACTATAATGACCTACAAAGGGTACGAGATAAATGGGAATACATTTTACATGATCGCCCAAGATCAAAAGAGCACCAACCAAAACAGTGGTGTCTGCTTTGATGCAGCAACCAAGAGGGGAAATGATACATATTATGGTTACATAGTGGACATATGGGAACTTGACTATGGAAATGATATTAAGGTCCCTTTTTTTAAGTGCAAATGGGTCAATATGTCCGGAGGCGGGGTACAGGTAGACCCACAATACGGAATGACATAAGTGGATCTCAACAATCTGGGGCACACAGACGATCCATTTGTCCTAGCCAATGATGTGGCGCAGGTTTTCTATGTGAAGGACATGTCTACCAAACCTAGACAAAGAAAAGATAAGGAAGCAGATACATCATACGATGAGCCAAAGCGCCACATAGTTCTTTCAGGAAAAAGAGACATCATGGGATTGGAGGGCAAGACAGACGTGTCTGAAGATTATGAAAAGTTTCATGAAATTCCTCCCTTCAAAGTGAAGGCTGACCCAAGCATCCTATTAAACGATGAAGATTATCCAAGGTTACGGCGCAATAAGCAAAGAACACAAGCGAAGAAAAAGTGAAGACTTTCTATCAACAACTATTATGATGATGCCTTTGATGTAGAATATATCACTGCTGTTACATTTGAAAAAATGGAATCCCTTTGTAACAGATGAGTTTTCGTCCGAAACCCTGATACTTCGAAAGAGATTGTCTGTTTTGCACACGAAGTGCATCTAGTTTTTGCCGTAACCCTCTCAACTTTTTAGCACATGCTATGTGGGTGAAATGATGATACCATATTAAAACAAAACTATAATATCCTTCAATAGCAAAAATAATCAACTAAAAAGCTTTTATAAAACTCCAATAGCAAAAGGAAATCAACTCAAAAAACTTTTATAAACCTCTAATATTATTGAAACTAAAATTATATAAAATGTATGCAACCAAATTACCAAAGTATTTTCTGTTCAAAACATTAAAGCAAAAAGAATTTTCATAAAAAAATTTTTGTTAGAAACTTCAATTACAAAAAAAATTTATCATGAAGAATTTTTTGTTAGAAACTAAAATAACAAAATCTGTTGAATATAATGATAAAACACAGTAATATTAAATAGCAGGAAAAAATCACTCAAAAATCTATCTTTATAGTAAAGTTATTCAAAAACTAGAGATTCACACAAATTTTTAAAATTTCAAACTTAAACTATTCAAATTAGAAAAGAAATGGCATTAACAAAAAGTTTATAATTTTTATTACCTAAAAGCAAAAAGAATTAAAAAATAAAGCATAAACAACAACAAATAAAAAATGCAAAAAACAAAACAAAAAGCTGGATTTTTTTTTTAAAAAAAGACACCTACTGGGCCACCACGGCCTGAATACGACTAGAAACCCAGTTAGTTGGGCCAGGATTCAGGCCGCAGAAGGCCCAGCAGGCCCACAGGAATAGCAGTGTCAATTTTGCCCCATAGGGCTGCAGTTCAGAGGAGTTCGAGAGGGAAGAGGTAGCTGAGCTTATAAACAGGTGGCTGGCGCTCTCAACTAGCGAGGTGGGACTAAACTCCCACCACCACGCCGCTGTGCAAGGCCATTGGTCCCGGTTGGTGGCACCAATCGGGACCAATGGCCTCTGCTTCCCGCCCTTTGGGCTGCTGAAAAGAGACCTTTGGTCCCGGTTGGTAGCACCAACCGGGACTAAAGGGTGGCATTTGTCCCGGTTCTAGCCACCAACGGGACCAATGCTTCGTCTATATAAGCAGCACTTGTGAAATTTTGTTTCAGTTTCCTCATTCTCCCGCCGCCGACGCCGCCCTCTGCCCCATCGCCCGCGCCCGTCGCCGCCGTCGCCATCGCCCGCGCCCGTCGTCGCCGCCCGCGCCTTGCACCGCCCCGACGCCGTCGCCGCGCGCCACCCCAATCTGTCGTCGTCACATCACTGTGCTGCCCCGACGTTGTCGCCGCCCCGCGTCACCCCGACACCGTCGCCGCCCCGCGCCACCGCTGCCCCGACCTCACCGCCTCGACGCCACCGCCGCCCATAGTGAGTGCCTCGTGCCCCTGCCCTGCCCCCCTGCCACCGCCGCTGCCGTATGATCTTTTTTTCATGGATGTGTGGCTATTTTTTCATATATGTTCATGTATAAGTTGATGTATGGATATATGTATGATGTTTTTTTGCATATACGTTGATGTATATAGATGATCTTAGGAAAAAGAATAAAAGAGGAAGAAGGAAGAAGGAGAAGAAGAGGAGAAAAAAAAGAAGAGCAAGTAGAAGAAAAAAAGGAGAAGAAGAAGGAATAGTGGAGAAGAAGAAAAAACAGGAATATTTTCTTCTTCTCCTCTTTTCCTTATTCTTCTCCTCTTTTTTCTTCTTCTTCTCTTTTTTTTCTTCTTCTACTCTTTTTTTCTTCTTCTACTCTTTTCTTCTTCTTCTTCTTCTTCTTCTTCTTCTTATTTTTATCGGGAATAAGGGTGTCGAGGATCGTTGAGGGGTCGAGGGTCGTGAACTAGGGTAGAGGGTCGTGGATCGCCGAGCGGTCGAGGGTCATGAACTAGGGTAGATGATCGAGGGTCGTCGAGGGGTCGCCGAGGGGTCGAGGGTCGAGGGTCACCGAGGGGTCGAGGGGTCGAGGGTCGAGAGTCGAGGGTCGTCAAGGAGTCGCCGAGGGGTCGAGGGTTGCTAAGGGGTCGAGGGGTCAAGGGTCGCCGAGGGGTCGAGGGTCGAGGATCGATAGTCGAGGGTCGTTGAGGGGTCGCGGAGGGGTCGAGGGTTGAGGGTCGCGGAGGGGTCGAGGGGTCGAGGGTCGCCGAGGGGTCGAGGGGTCAAGTATCGCCGAGGGGTCGAGGGTCGAGAGTCGAGGGTCGTCGAGGGGTCGAGGATCCCCGAGGGGTTGAGAGGGTGGCCTAGTGTCAAAGTATTGAAGAAATCCATGGCTTCATCATTAGCCGGAAGTAACCGGGGCATGATGGTATGAATTTCTCCAAAGTTGTTTTGGAATGGAGTCCCGGATAGGATAATCCACCTTTTGGTACGAATTTCAGCAAAGCCCTTCCAAATAACGATATTCAGAAGGCTCTTGCTGTACTTTGTACCAAAAAACGAATTATCCTACCTCGGACTCCGTTCCAAAACAACTTTGGAGAGCTTCGTACCATCATGCGCCTGTTACTTTCGCCTAATGATGAAGACATGGTTTTGTTGAATCCTTTGACACTAGACAAACGTAACATGAGGGGGTCGAGGGTCGGGAACTAGGGTAGAGGGTTGTGGATCGCCGAGCGGTCGAGGGTCGTTAACTAGCTAGATAGGGTCGAGGGGTCGAGGATCGCCGAGGGGTCGAGAGGGTGACCTAGTGTCAAAGTATTTAAGAAATCCATGGCTTCATCATTAGCCAGAAGTAATCGGGGCATGATGGTACGAATTTCTCCAAAGTTGTTTTGCAATGGAGTCCCGGATAGGATAATCTGCCTTTTGGTACGAATTTCAGCAAAGGCCTTCCAAATAGCGATATTCGGAAGGCTCTTGCTGTACTTTGTACCGAAAAGTGAATTGTCCTATCCGGGACTCCGTTCCAAAACAACTTTGGAGAGCTTCGTACCATAATGCGCCTGTTACCTTTGCCTAGTCATGAAGACATGGTTTTGTTAAATCCTTTGACATAAACGTCGGATGCATGAGAGAGAGGCGGTCGATATACCCCCTCCCCGATAACTTCGATATATCCATATCTCATGTTTGTATATTAATTGCCATGTTGTGATATTTGCAGAAACTATGGATCATCAAAGATACTTCGATCAAGAAGATATATTGGAGGACATAATCCATGGTGGAGGTGATGTAGTCTTGTCGTTTTTCAATGACATCGAAGAAGGTCTGCAAGGAGAGAAAGCAGGATGCGTTGATCAAACAATAATGGAGGAGGGTCATGATCGTGATGGTGGCTCCCGTGACTGAGGGAGTCCTGGATTCATCAGAGATATAAAACATCCGGAGTGGCTAGCAAACCTGGTGATGGTACCAAAGAAGGACAAATCGTGGCGCCTATGCGTCGATTTTAAAGACCTAAATAAGGCCTGCCCGAAGGATCCCTTCCCCCTCCCCGAATTGATCAAATCATCGACGCCACTGCAGGACACGACTCATTGTGTTTCCTCGATGCATACTTTGGCTACCACCAAATCAAGATGGCAGCCGCAACGGTATTCATCACCCCATACGGCCCATTCTGCTTCAACACGATGCCCTTTGGGCTCAAAAACGCCGGCGCAACATATCAGCGCATGATTCAGACATGTCTGGCCAACCAGATCGGCAAAACAGTTGAAGCGTACGTAGATGACGTGGTCGTCAAAACCAAACACGTCGATACTCTAGTAGACGACTTGAGGCTCACGTTCGACAATCTCCGAACATATGACATTAAGCTCAACCCGAAAAAATGCGTTTTCGGCGTACCAGCCGGAAAGCTCTTGGGCTTCATCGTATCCGGTAGAGGAATTGAAGCAAACCCAGCCAAGATCTGAGCTCTGTCACAATTGGATACCCCAAAAGACCTCAAACAAATAAAAAAATTGACAGGATGCGTGGCGGCTCTAAGCCGCTTTATCTCCCGCTTAGGAGAAAAGGCATTACCCCTTTATCGCCTCCTGCGGCGCACCGAACACTTCGAGTGGACGGATGCCGCCACGGCCGGACTCGAAGAAATCAAAGCCATACTGGCAACCAATCCGGTCCTGGCCGCGCCCAACACGGGCGAACCAATGCTATTATACATCGCGACAACCCATCAAGTTGTAAGCGTGGTGCTCGATGTCGAACGAGAAATGGACGGACACAAGTTCCTTCTCCAAAAACCAGTTTACTACGTGTCCACTGTCCTAACTCCATGCAAGTCACGGTACCCGCATTATCAATAGATAGCATACGCGGTGTTCATGGCATCCTGGAAGCTGTGACACTATTTTCAAGAGTGTTCAATAACAGTGGCATTCGAAGTACCTCTTAATGATATTATAAACAACCACGACGCAATGGGCCGGATTGCCAAATGGGCCATTGAGCTCCTCCCGTTTGACATAACTTACAAGCCAAGGCGAGCTATTAAGTCGCAGGTTCTGGCCGACTTCATCGCCGAATGGACTGAAGCCGAGCTCCCTAAAGAGTACAACACATACTCCAACTAGACCATGCACTTCGACGGTTCCAAAATGTTGGCTGGCTTGGGGGCTGGCGTCGTTCTGACGTCCCCAACCAGAGATACAGTCCAATACGTACTTCAGATAATGTACACGGATTCCAACAACGCAGCCGAATACGAGGCCCTTCTACATGGCCTCTGGATGGCAGTCTCCATGGGCATTCAGCGCCTAGAGGTCCGCGGGGATTCAAACCTCGCGATATCCCAAATAAATGGAGACTTTGACGCCAAGGATCCGAAAATGGCAGCTTACCGCAACGGCGTCTTAAAGATGTCAGCTCGGTTTGAGGGGCTCGAATTTCACCACATAGCCCGGGAGAATAACCAGGCATCAGACGTGTTGGCACGCATTGGCGCCAAGCGCGATGTCGTCCCTCCCAACATCTTCCTAGAGAGGCTGTTCAAGCCATCCGTATCATGGGAGGGAGAATCCGGAAACAATAGCCCGGACACAACCACACTGCCCCTCACCGAACACTCTGACACAGTTGGTGGCTCCGCCAATGAAACAACACCGTCAGCCCACACAATAATGGCAGTCATTGCCCCGTGGACCGAACCATTCCTAGCCTACCTAACTAGGCAGGAACTTCCCGAGGACCAAAACGAGGCCCGCTGCATAGTGCGGCGATCTAAAGCCTACAAAGTCCACGAGGGAGATCTTTATAAGAAAAGCGCAACTAGAGTCCTTCAAAGGTGTATCTCCGAAGAGGAAGGGCGAAACCTTCTGGCTGAAATTCATGCCGGACTCGGCGGGCACCATGCTGCAGCCCGGGCCCTTGTAAGCAAGGCCTTCCGTACCGGATTTTATTGGCCAACGGCCCGGGCGGACGCTCAGGACTTAGTGCAGCGATGCGTCGGTTGCCAATTATTCGCCAACCAAAGCCACATGCCGCCTACCGCCCTACAAACTATACCCATTACCTGGCCTTTTGCGGTCTGGGGGCTTGACATGGTCGGACCCCTTAAAGGAGGAACCCACAAGCAAAAATATCTACTGGCCATGGTGGACAAATTCACCAAATGGATAGAGGCCAAGCCTGTAAAGACGACCGAATCCGGACCGGTGATAGACTTCATATCCGGGGTCGTACACCGTTACGGCGTCCCCCACAGCATCATAACTGACAACGACACAAACTTCACGGCCGATGAAGTTAAACTCTGGCGCAAAAACATGGGCATTATGCTCGACTACGCTTCAGTCTATCACCCTCAAACCAACGGTCAAGTCGAGCGAGCCAACGGTCTCATTATGAGCGGCATCAAACCTAGACTAATGCGATCCCTCTAGGAATCTAACACGCACTGGGTAGAGGAGCTTGACTCTGTACTCTGGGGGCTGCGGACCATGCTGAATTGCACTACCGGATTCACAACATTTTTTATGGTATACGGTGCAGAGGCAGTACTTCCATGCGACATAATTCATGACTCACCTCGAGTGCGCATGTACGAAGAAAGAGAAGCCGAGCTCGATCGGCAGGACAGCTTGGACGCATTGGAGGAGGAGTGCGACGTGGCAAAAGCTCTTTCCGCATTCTATCAACAGCAGGCTCTAAGATATCAAAGCAGAGAAGTACGGGCCAAAACTTGTAACATTGGTGAACTAGTTCTACGCCTGCCGGACAATAAAAAGGACAAACTAAAGCCCAAATGGGAGGGTACGTTCATAATCGAACAAGTACTGACTGGTGGAGCGTACCATCTGCGAAACGCATCGGACAACCGACTCGAGCCGAACCCATGGAACGCAGCACGCCTACGAAGATTCTACGCCTAGCGCCGGACTCCGTGTTCGTCTCCTTCCCTGTCCCTTTTTTATTTTTATCTTTCACATTAGCTGTCTGGCATTTCTCTCCTTCTCCCTACCTTTTTTCTCCCAAGCTCTTACGGGCTTGCATGTGCATTGTTAGCACATTCTTGATGCGCCACCCGCGCTCATCATACCTGGGGGCTTCTTTATCATAAGTTTATATAAAACGGGCCTCATGCCCAAAACATGTGTGACACTTCCGCATGACCCTTTTATACACCATTATATGCATCGATATGACTTAAGTTTTGGCCAAGCTGGGTTGCCTAGCTCCTGTGCTTACCCCTACGTTCCCGTTCGTTCGGCTAGGTGGTAAATGGAGCACCTCTGCGATTGTTACTGCCGGGTCAGCCGGATGTGTACCTCAGACTGGGTGAAGCCGAAAGCTAGCGTTCTTAAGGGAATATTCGGTCGGTGAACTAAAAGATGATTTTTCTTGTTTATTTATCTGCCCCCAGATGCTTTTCTGCTCTTTTTAGCAGTCTGGACATGCACTTTAGGGCATGCCTCCCAGGGAAAGGAACCCCTAACGGAACTATTCTCCCTGGAAGATGTTTCTTACTAACCATGTAATATAACATAACTAGTTGGGCACTTGTCTGCTAAAGCAATTATGACCCCTACGCCTTGTCTCCATGCATGCCCCGGTTCTTACATAATCGAGAGGGTATTCGGACACACTCCGGACTATAGGGTCCAGAGGTCGAAGCGAAAAGGTCCGCAATGACAAACGATCTACAATCCGGCTAGAAGACATTTCTCATGTCATTTTAAAATTACAGAGTCAATCCGACTCGGTATATTCTTCTTCAATACCATCCAACAGGCGGTCTAATTTACAGTCCTGTTGGGAATACTTTGCAGCCAGCTCTACCTGGCCATATACTAAGCTGACAGGGATCTCCTTTCCGTCAGGACCCATAGGGCCGACCTCAGCCATGTGGTTCGGGTCAGCCTTCGTGTACCGAGTCTTCACCATGGCCCAGGCCTCCCCGGCACCTTGACGGCATGCCGATATCTTCCACAACCGGAAGCGCTGCCGCACTCCCTCCAGCTTCTTTGTAAGCTCCCCAAGGCCTTCGGGCATGGCGAGGGATGGTCACATAGCCTGGACGACGCTCTGCATTGCCTGCCGAACTCATTCGTGCAGCTGCAACAGCTCGGGAAGAAGGTCTCCCGTTGAACCGGGCATTTCCTCCGCAGGATGACCTGTCAGCAGACCTACAGACATAGCTCTGTCAATTGACTTCCTCGCCGAGTTCTTTTTTCAAAGATTCGTTCAAGCACTTACTAAAAATGCCGCGTCGAAGTCGCCGATTCTCCTTTAAGGAAGCAGACAGCTGAATATGAACATCCTTTAGTTCCTCGCCCAGCTGGGTATTGGCATCTTGAAGTTTGTTCTTCTCTCGCCTCACCCACGTCAGCACGCTCTCGCCAGCCTTTAGTTGGCGTAGGAGTTGCTGCTTGTCCGGATTTGCTCCGGCCCCATCTGCACTATTATTGTCAGAGTTGCACACATGCCGCACTTCACAACGAAATTATCTTTCGAAGCATATATTACCTGAGGGCGTCCCCTTGGCATTATCTGAAGTGGCCAGTGCGGCCTCGAGTTGGGCCTTGCACTCTTCAAGCTCCTGGGACAGTTGCGTGTTCTTCTTTGTAAGACACTGCATAGCACATGATCCTTAAAACAGTTATATTCACTGTTTCAAGTCTCGGGGGCTACTGACATATATAACCTTCAATTTTACTCACCTGTATGTCTTTTACATACTGCTCTGTGGCTCTGTCTAGACCATTTTGAGCGGCACGGAGATACGCATCTCCTGTATTAAAGGCGTCCAACGCCTCTGGGGAAAAACATGCGTCACGAAGAACAGTCCGGCGACGTCTGTGGTTCATGGCACTCTCCACCTCTGAATTGGTGGCAGATAGCCCGTCTGCGTCCTCTGTCGGAGGAACGCCCGAGGCGCGCCCCGTGTCTGCCTCCGCTCGGGACCCGACCTTGAACCCTGGCCGGGGGATGTAATCCGGCGGGCTCTCTTCTTTCTAAGAAAAGCATGAGCGTTAGTATGACTTGAGGGCATAAACCCTAGGCGTTAAATTCGCACGCCGTACCGTTGCACCGGAATCTCGATCTGGTCCGCACTTCTTTTTGGTCCACCTGGCTTCAGCGGCCCTTGTTGGCTGCCCACCGCGGGCTCGGCCTTCCGCCTCAAGGATTTACCCTTCAAAACGAAACACTATTAGTTCACGACATTCAAGATAAAGCATGGATGGATCTCCTTGAAAATACTGGGACTTCAGTCTCGGTTACCCTTGAGGCTGGAAGTAGTCCGGGATAGTCGGCCGTAATGGCCACTAAGGTGTTGTCCTTACTCAATTGATGAAACACCCCATCGATTAACTCCACACATAAGTCCGGGTCCTCTTGGGAGTCCGGATCGAGGGACCGTTCCGGGTCCTCGGGTTGTGGAGGAGGGCTGTTTATCTCCTTCATAGTCTGGCGCAGCTCCTGCGTTTAACATTGCTAGACTAAGTACTCAACTATGGGAATTTCGTGGGTAGGCAAGTGAAAATGTTTGCTCACCCAACTTGGAGGATTGTACATGGAGAATCCGCCCTCCGGATTGGCACAGAGGAATTCCTCTTCTTCTCCCTTGTACAAAGCGGATAAGATTCTCGTTAAAGTGGCGGCCGAATCTGGCCCCTTACGACCGCACCGGGTGGCGTCGTCCTCCCCGTTGAAATCCCACATGGGGTGGCCTCTGTACTGATGCGGCTGCACCCCTCGCGTAATGCATATGGCCATGACCTTGATCATGGTCAGTCCGGAATGAGCCAACAACCTTATCCGGCTCATCAGGTAAAGGACGTCCCTGTTAGTTTCCCTCTGAGGGTTCCGCGGGTGCCAGCTCAGGCGCTTCTTCAACGGAGCATTATTGAACTCAGGGAGGCCGATCCGTACAGGGTCCGGCAGGGGGACGTCATCTATATAGAACCACTCTGAGGGCCAGTCCTCGGACGTCCTTTTTGGGTACCGGATAGATATCCGGTCCCAGCGATGCGCCATAGTTCGGCTCCGCCCACTTGATAAATAGACCCCTCCTGAGAACGGGGCACGAGGCAAAACAACCTCTTCCACAATGCGAAATGGGCCTCAACGCCCAAGAACAGCTCGCAAAGAGCCGCGAAGCCTGTGATATGCAGTATGGAGGCAGGTGTGAGGTCGTGTAGCTGGAGGCCGTAGAACTCCAGTAGCCCTCGGAGAAACGGATGAATTGGAAACCCGAGTCCTCTTATTAAATAAGGGACTAGGCATACCCGCTCTCCTTGAGAGGGATTGGGGACGCTCTCCGCCTGCTCTCCGCCGCTATAGGTGGCAATCCCGGCTCGAACTGGGACCATATATGCTGGGGGAAGGAGCCCCTTGGACTGAAGCACTACTAGCTCGCTATGCGGGACGGAACACCACCCCCAATCTCCGGGCCGAGGGCTGGAGAGGCGAGAGGAGGAGCTGCACCGACCGGCCATGGTGGAATGGATCCCTGTCGAAGGCACTCTGATGAAGACTCGCGGAGGGAAGATGGTGTGACTTGGATCTAAATCTCTGTCTCTTTTATGGGCGGCTCATTAACGCAACTGGGGGGGGGGGGGTAAATGAAAAAAAAACCTGGCTTTTCGCATTCGTTTGACACGTGGAAGATGGCCATTATGGGGCACGGAAGCCGAGGAGAGAAGCACGCACTAGAAGCCGGACACTATTCGACGGGTACAAGGAATTTGGAGAAGAATCCGCCTTGCAATGCCGAAGACAAACTTGCACGCCGGACTCGTCGTCATTGAAGCCTGGTTCGGGCCCTGACGTGGACTCGTCGTCATTGAAGACAAACTTACTGAGGGAGTCCTAGATTAGGGGGTGTCCGGATGACCGGACTATGACCTTTGGCCGGACTCCTAGACTATGAAGATACAAGATTGAAGACTCCGCCCCATGTCCGGATGGAACTTTCCTTGGCGTGGAAGGCAAGCTTGGCGATACGATATGAAGATTTCCTCCCATTGTAACCGACTCTGTGTAACCCTAGCCCTCTCCGGTGTCTATATAAACTGGAGAGTTTTAGTCCGTAGGACGAATAACAATCATACCATAGGCTAGCTTCTAGGGTTTAGCCTCTCTGATCTCGTGGTAGATCCACTCTTGTACTACCCATATCATCAATATTAATCAAACAGGAGTAGGGTTTTACCTCCATCGAGAGGGCCTGAACCTGGGTAAAAACATCGTGTCCCTTGTCTCCTGTTACCATCCGCCTAGACGCATAGTTCGGGACCCCCTACCCGAGATCCGCCGGTTTGGACACCGACATTGGTGCTTTCATTGAGAGTTCCTCTGTGTCGTCACCGTCAGGAAGGATGCCGCACCCCGTCTTTAAAGACGACGCTGTTACTAAAAAGCTTTGGCTGTCGGCCAAACTCTCCGACTAGGCAGTTTTTTGATGACCGCCTGTTCGGCCATCGCGCTGACGATGACCTCTCGGGCCATCAAAAGCAATCTTCACATCAGCTCGGAACTTGCCGAGCAGTTGGATCTGATGGAGCTCTCTTCCCTGAACGAGCTCTTGGATCGCATTGCCGCCCTAGGAGTCGCTACAGACTACGGCCAGATTGGGCTTAAACCCGATCAGAGAGAGATCAACTCTCCCTAGGTCACCCACCACGTTGAAGTGGTGGAAGAACAATGCGGCGACCCTTCGCCCGTTCTAAGGACCAGATGTGTTCGGATTCCCGACCCCTCCAAGATGGACACCCGCGGAGGGGAGGATGTTGCCCAAGCCCTGAACCTAAAGTTAGGCAGCAGGCCTGATTCGTTGAATAAAGTCCAAGAAAGCAAGCTTCCGAATTCGGAAATTTCTTGGCCCCTGAATCTTATTTCGGGCGAGGTTCCGGATTTAAATCCACCCGCCCACCCAACTATAAGGGATCTATCCCAAATACGGCAAGAGCCCGGGGAAACAGTACACCACTATTGGGCCAGATTCCTCCTGGTTATGAACGGGATAAAGGACTGCTGTGAGAAAGAAGCAATTTCATTCTTCTATAACAACTGCACAGACATCGGAATCCTCAACGCCATAAGTCACCGTGAAATTACACGCTTCGCCGACTTGACATCCATAGTACGAAAGTACTGTGCGACAGAAAGCGTTCGGAAAACCGAAACTAAATTCTGGGACAATCCAGCCCTGAATACAAGACGAGTCCGAAACAAAAGGGCGCATCATCCCCAGGCACCTGAGCCAAAATAGCAAAAAACAAAAACCCTCTATAGGGCATGGGACCGTACTGGAGGGATGGCTCAATGGACCATGTAAACTTCATAGTTCAGGGGAAGTCACACCAACTCACAGCCTTAGAGCATGTTGGATACTCCGGCAGGTGGCCAGAAGTGGCGAGGAGCTTCTAACTCCAGAATCCGCAGAGCACCACCCCAGAAACTCTAGTACGGTGTCAACCGTCTTCAAAACCTTCGCATCAAACAATGCGAGGAAACGAACGCTCCGCAGCCTCACCGAAGTCTACCAAGTAGCAACAATAAACCCATGGAGTGACACGGCTATTACCTTTAATGCCAGTGACGAACCTAAATTCCGGACAGCCCGAGCACCAGCCGCATTGGTCCTCAGTCCGATAGTGGACGGCTTCCGACTTACAAAGGTACTCATGAACGGCGGCAACAGACTTAACCTCATCTACGAGGAAACCCTACGAAAAATGGAAATAAACTGGAGCCGCATTGAGCGAAGCAACACAACCTTTAGAGGAATAATACCAAGCCGGGAAGCGTGCTGTTCAGGGAAAATTACACTGGATGTGGTGTTCGGCACGCCGGATAATTACAGATCCGAGGAGGTCACATTTCAAGTGGCCCCATTCAGCAGCGGATACCACGCTCTGCTAGGGCGAGAAGCATTTACAATTTTTCAAGCCATACCCCATTACGGGTACATGAAGCTCAAAATGCCTGGACCCAATGGAATCATCACTCTTGCAAGTGATCTGGACACAGCGCTCCGCACCGAAAACAAGACAGCCGCACTGGCCCTGGAGGCATTATCCGAAGCCCTAGCGGTCGAGGAACTAACCGCCTTGCGCTCCACGGTGGACAGGGACGACGTGATACTAGATAAGAGATCCAAGTCCACCTCTTTTAAACCAACGGACGAAATAGTCAAATTCCAAGTCCATCCAACGGACCCCACAAAAACGGCCTCCATCGGGGCACACCTAAAACCCGATGTAGACGCCGCACTCAGAGAATTCCGGCAAGAAAATTGGGACATTTCCGCCTGGCACCCTTCAGATATGCCAAGAATCCCACTCAGGCTGGCCGAGCACAGCCTGAACATCCTAAAAGGGTTTAAGCCCGTTAAGCAGACTCTACGGCGTTTCTCCGAACCCAAGAGACAAGCCATGGGAGAGGAGCTAGCAAAACTGCTGGAAGCCGGATTCATCAGAGATATAAAACATCCGGACTGGCTAGCAAACTTGGTGATGGTACCAAAGAAGGACAAATCCTGGCGCCTATGCGTCAATTTCAAAGACCTAAATAAGGCCTGCCCGAAGGATCCCTTCCCCCTCCCCCGAATTGATCAAATCATCGACGCCACTGCAGGACACGACTCATTGTGTTTCCTCGATGCATACTCTGGCTACAACCAAATCAAGATGGCAGAGTTAGACCAAGCCGCAACAGCATTCATCACCCCATACGGCCCATTCTGCTTCAACACGATGCCCTTTGGGCTCAAAAACGCCGGCGCAACATATCAGCGCATGATTCAGACATGTCTGGCCAACCAGATCGGCAAAACAGTTGAAGCGTACGTAGATGACGTGGTCGTCAAAACCAAACACATCGATACTCTAGTAGACGACTTGAGGCTCACGTTCGACAATCTCTGAACATATGACATTAAGCTCAACCCGGAAAAATGCGTTTTCGGCGTACCAGCCGGAAAGCTCTTGGGCTTCATCGTATCTGGTAGAGGAATTGAAGCAAACCTAGCCAAGATCCGAGCTCTGTCACAATTGGATACCCCAAAAGACCTCAAACAAATACAAAAATTAACAGGATGCGTGGCGGCTCTAAGACGCTTTATCTCCCGCTTAGGAGAAAAGGCATTACCCCTTTATCGCCTCCTGCGGCGCACCGAACACTTCGAGTGGACGGATACCGCCACGGCCGGCCTCGAAGAAATCAAAGCCATACTGGCAACCAATCCGGTCCTGGCCGCACCCAACACGGGCGAACCAATGCTATTATACATCGCGGCAACCCATCAAGTTGTAAGCACGGTGCTCGTTGTCGAACGAGAAACGGGCGGACACAAGTTCCTTCTCCAAAAACCAGTTTACTACGTGTCCACTGTCTAACTCCATGCAAGTCACGGTACCCGCATTATCATCATACGCGGTGTTCATGGCATCCCAGAAGCTGCGACACTATTTTCAAGAGTGTTCAATAACAGTGGCATCCGAAGTACCTCTTAATGATATTATAAACAACCGCGACACAACGGGCCGGATTGCCAAATGGGCCATTGAGCTCCTCCCGTTCGACATAACTTACAAGCCAAGGCGAGCTATTAAGTCATAGGTTCTGGCCGACTTCATCGCCTAATGGACTGAAGCCGAGCTCCCTAAAGAGTACGGCGCATACTCCAACTGGACCATGCACTTCAACGGTTCCAAAATGTTGGCTGGCCTGGGGGCTGGCGTCGTTCTGACGTCCCCAACCGAAGATACAGTCCAATACGTACTTCAGATATTGTACACGGATTCCAACAACGCAGCCGAATACGAGGCCCTTCTACATGGCCTCCGGATGGCAGTCTCCATGGGCATTCAGCGCCTAGAGGTCCGCGGGGATTCAAACCTCGCGATATCCCAAATAAATGGAGACTTTGACGCCAAGGATCCGAAAATGGCAGCTTACCGCAACGTCGTCTTAAAGATGTTAGCGCGGTTTGAGGGGCTTGAATTTCACCACATAGCCCGGGAGAATAACTAGGCAACAGACGTGTTGGCACGCATTGGCGCCAAGCGCGATGTCGTCCCTCCCAACATCTTCCTAGAGAGGCTATTCAAGCCATCCGTATCATGGGAGGGAGAATCCAGAAACAATAGCCCGGACACAACCACACTGCCCCTCACCGAACACTCTGACACAGTTGGTGGCTCCGCCGACAAAACAATACCGTCAGCCCACACAATAATGGCAGTCATTGCCCCGTGGACCGAACCATTCCTAGCCTACCTAACTAGGCAGGAACTTCCCGAGGACCAAAATGAGTCCCGCTGCATAGTGAGCGATCTAAAGCCTACAAAGTCCACGAGGGAGAGCTTTATAAGAAAAGCGCAACCGGAGTCCTTCAAAGGTGTATCTCTAAAGAGGAAGGGCGAAACCTTCTGGCTGAAATTCATGCCGGACTCGGCGGGCACCATGCTGCAGCCCGGGCCCTTGTAAGCAAGGCCTTTCGTACCGGATTTTATTGGCCAACAGCCCGGGCGGACGCTCAGGACTTAGTGCAGCGATGCGTCGGTTGCCAATTATTCGCCAACCAAAGCCACATGCCGCCTACCGCCCTACAAACTATACCCATTACCTAGCCTTTTGCGGTCAGGGGGCTTGACATGGTCGGACCCCTTAAAGGAGGAACCCACAAGCAAAAATATCTACTGGTCATGGTGGACAAATTCACCAAATGGATAGAAGCCAAGCCTGTAAAGACGGCCATATCCGGACCGGTGATAGACTTCATATCCGGGGTCGTACACTGTTACGGCGTCCCCCACAGCATCATAACTGATAACGACACAAACTTCACGGCCGATGAAGTTAAACTCTGGTGCAAAAACATGGGCATTAAGCTCGACTACGCTTCAGTCTATCACCCTCAAACCAACGGTCAAGTCGAGCGAGCCAATGGTCTCATTATGAGCGGCATCAAACCCAGACTAGTGCGATCCCTCCAGGAATCTAACACACACTTGGTAGAGGAGCTTGACTCTGTACTCTGGGGGCTGCGGACCACGCCGAATCGCACTACCGGATTCACACCATTTTTTATGGTATACGGTGCAGAGGTAGTACCGCCATGCGACATAATTCATGACTCACCTCGAGTGCGCATGTACGAAGAAAGAGAAGCCGAGCTCGATCGGCAGGACAACTCGGACGCATTGGAGGAGGAGCGCGACGTGGCAAAAGCTCGTTCCGCATTCTATCAATAGCAGGCTCGAAGATATCAAAGCAGAGAAGTACGGGCCAAAACTTATAACGTTGGCAAACTAGTTCTACGCCCGCCGGACAAGAAAAAGGACAAACTAAAGCCCAAATGGGAGGGTCCCTTCATAATCGAACAAGTACTGACTGGTGGAGCGTACCGTCTACAAAACGCATCGGACAACCGACTCGAGCCGAACCCATGGAACGCAGCACGCCTACGAAGATTCTACGCCTAGCACCGGACTCCGTGTTCGTCTCCTTCCTCTGTTCCCTTTTTTATTTTTATCTTTCACATTAGCTGTCTGGCATTTCTCTCCTTCTCCCTACCTTTTTTCTCCCAAGCTCTTACAGGCTTGCATGTGCATTGTTAGCACATACTTGACGCGCCACCCGCGCTCATCATACCTGGGGGCTTATTTATCAGAAGTTTATATAAAACGGGCCTCATGCCCAAAACATGTGTGACACTTCCGCATGACCCTTTTATACACCATTATATGCATCGATATGACTTAAGTTTTGGCCAAGCTGGGTTGCCTGGCTCCTGTGCTTACCCCTACATTCCCGTTCGTTCGGCTAGGTGGTAAAGGGAGCACCTCTGTGATTGTTACTGCCGGGTCAGCCGGATGTGTACCTCAGACTGGGTGAAGCCGAAAGCTAGCGTTCTTAAGGGAATATTCGGTCGGTGAACTAAAATATGATTTTTCTTGTTTATTTATCTGCCCCCAGATGCTTTTCTGCTCTTTTTAGCAGTTCGGACATGCACTTTAGGGCATGCCTCCCAGGGAAAGGAACCCCTAACGGAACTATTCTCCCTGGAAGATGTTTCTTACTAACCATGTAATATAACATAACTAGTTGGGCACTTGTCTGCTAAACCAATTATGACCCCTACGCTTTGTCTCCATGCATGCCCCGTGTCTTACATAATCGAGAGGGTATTCGGACACACTCCAGACTATAGGGTCTAGAGGTCGAAGCGAAAAGGTCTGCAATGACAAACGATCTACAATCCGGCTTGAAGGCATTTTTCATGTCATTTTAAAATTACAGAGTCAATCCGACTCGGTATACTCTTCTTCAATACCATCCAACAAGCGGTCTAATTTACAGTCCTGTTGGGAATACTTTGCAGCCAGCTCTACCTGGCCATATACTAAGCTGACAGGGATCTCCTTTCCGTCAGGACCCATAGGGCCGACCTCGGCCATGTGGTTCAGGTCAGCCTTCGTGTACCGAGTCTTCACCATGGCCTAGGCCTCCCTGGCACCTTGACGGCATGCCGATATCTTCCACAACCGGAAGCGCTGCCACACTCCCTCCAGCTTCTTTGTAAGCTCCCCAAGGCCTTCGGGCATGGCGAGGGATGGCCACATAGCCTGGACGACGCTCTGCATTGCCTGTCAAACTCGTTCGTGCAGCTGCAACAGCTCGGGAAGAAGGTCTCCCGTTGAACAGGGCATTTCCTCCGCAGGACGACCTGTCAGCAGACCTACAGACATAGCTCTGTCAATCGACTTCCTCGCCGAATTCTTTTTTTGAAGATTCGTTCAAGCACTTACTAAAAATGCCACGTTGAAGTCGCCGATTCTCCTTTACGGAAGCAGACAGCTGAATACGAACATCCTTTAGTTCCTCGCCCAGCTGGGTATTGGCGTCTTGAAGTTTGTTCTTCTCTCGCCTCACCCTCGTCAGCACGCTCTCGCCAGCCTTTAGTTGGCGTAGGAGTTGCTGCTTGTCCGGATTTGCTCCGGCCCCATCTTCACTATTATTGTCAGAGTTGCACACATGCCGCACTTCACAATGAAATTATCTTTCGAAGCATATATTACCTGAGGGCGTCCCCTTGGCATTATCTGAAGTGGCCAGTGCGGCCTCGAGTTGGGCCTTGCACTCTTCAAGCTCCTGGGACAGTTGCGTGTTCTTCTTCGTAATACACTAAACAACACATGATCCTTAAAACAGTTATCTTCACTGTTTCAAGTCTTGGGGGCTATTGACATATATAACCTTCAATTTTACTCACCTGTATGTCTTTTACATACTGCTCTGTGGCTCTGGCTAGACCATTTTGAGCGGCACGGAGATACACATCTCCTGTATTAAAGGCGTTCAACGCCTTTGGGGAAAAACATGCATCACGAAGAACAGTCCGGCGACGTCTGTGGTTCATGGCACTCTCCACCTCTGAATTGGTGGCAGATAGCCCGTCTACGTCCTCTGTTGGAGGAACGCCCGAGGCGCGCCCCATGTACGCCTCCGCTTCGGGACCCGGCCTTGAACCCTGGCCGGGGGATGTAGTCCGGCGGGCTCTCTTCTTTCTAAGAAAAGCATGAGCGTTAGTATGACTTGAGGGCATAAACCATAGGCGTTAAATTCGCACGCCGTACCGTTGCATCGGAATCTCGATCTGGTCCGCACTTCTTTCTGGCTCGCCTGGCTTCAGCGGCCCTTGTTGGCTGCCCACCGCGGGCTCGGCCTTACGCCTCAAGGATTTACCCTTCGAAACGAAACACTATTAGTTCACGGCTTTCAAGATAAAGCATGGATGGATCTCCTTGAAAATACTGGGACTTCGGTCTCGGTTACCCTTGAGGCTGGAAGTAGTCCGGGATAGTCGGTCGTAATGGCCACTAAGGTGTTGTCCTTACTCAATTGATGAAACACCCCATCGATTAACTCCACACATAAGTCCGGGTCCTCTTGGGAGTCTGGATCGAGGGACCGTTCCGGGTCCTCGGGTTGTGGAGGAGGGCTGTTTATCTCCTTCATAGTCTGGCGCAGCTCCGGCGTTTAACATTGCTAGACTAAGGACTCAACTATGGGAATTTCGAAAGCGGGTAAGCAAGTAAAAATGTTCGCTCACCCAACTTGGAGGATTGTACATGGAGAATCTGCCCTCCAGATTGGCACGGAGGAATTCCTCTTCTTCTCCCTTGTACAAAGCGGATAAGATTCTCGTTAAAGTGGCGGCCGAATCTGGCCCCTTATGACCGCACCGGGTGGCGTCGTCCTCCCCGTTGAAATCCCACATGGGGTGGACTCTATATTGAAGCAGCTGCACCCCTTGCGTAATGCATATGGCCATGACCTTGATCATGGTCAGTCCGGAATGAGCCAACAACCTTATCCAGCTCATCAGGTAAAGGACGTCCCTGTCAGTTTCCCTCTGAGGGTTCCGCGGGCGCCACCTCAGGCGCTTCTTCAACGAAGCATTATTGAACTCAGGGAGGCCGATCCGTATAGGGTCCGGCAGGGGGACGTTATCTATATAGAACTACTCTGAGGGCCAGTCCTCGGACGTCCTCTTTGGGGTACCGGATAGATATCTGGTCCCAGCGATGCGCCATAGTTCGGCTCCGCCCGCTTGATAAATAGATCCCTCCTGAGAATGGGGCACAAGGCAAAACAACCTCTTCCACAGCGCAAAATGGGCCTCAACACCCAAGAACAGCTCGCAAAGAGCCACGAAGCCTGCGATATGCAGTATGGAGGCAAGTGTGAGGTCGTGTAGCTGGAGGCCGTAGAACTCCAGTAGCCCTCGGAGAAACGGATGAATTGGAAATCCGAGTCCTCTTATTAAATAAGGATCTAGGCATACCCGCTCTCCTTGAGAGGGATTGGGGACGCTCTCCGCCTGCTCTCCGCCGCTATAGGTGGCAATCCCGACTCGAATTGGGACCATATATGCTGGGGGAAGGAGCCCCTTGGACTGAAGCACTACTAGCTCGCTATGCGGGATGGAACACCGCCCCCAATCTCTGGGCCAAGGGCTGGAGAGGCGAGAGGAGGAGCTGCACCGACCGGCCATGATGGAATGGATCCCTGTCGAAGGCACTCTGATGAAGACTCGCGGAGGGAAGATGGTGTGACTTGGATCTAAATCCCCGTCTCTTTTATGGGCGGCTCATTAACGCAACTGGGGGGGGGGGGTAAATGAAAACCCCCCTGGCTTTTCGCATCCGTTTGACACATGGAAGATGGCCATTATGGGGCACGGAAGCCAAGGAGAGCAGCACACACTAGAAGCCGGACACTATTCAACGGGTACAGGGAATTTGGAGAAGAACCCGCCTTGCAATGCCGAAGACAAACTTGCACGCCGGACTCGTCGTCATTGAAGCCTGGTTCAGGGGCTATTGAGGGAGTCCTGGATTAGGGGGTGTCCGGATGACCGGACTATGACCTTTGGTCGGACTCCTGGACTATGAAGATACAAGATTGAAGACTCCGTCCCGTGTCCGGTTGGAACTTTCCTTGGCGTGGAAGGCAAGCTTGGCGATACGATATGAAGATCTCCTCCCATTGTAACCGACTCTGTGTAACCCTAGCCCTCTCCGGTGTCTATATAAACCGGAGAGTTTTAGTCCGTAGGACGAACAACAATCATACCATAGACTAGCTTCTAGGGTTTAGCCTCTCTGATCTCGTGGTAGATCCACTCTTGTACTACCCATATCATCAATATTAATCAAGCAGGAGTAGGGTTTTACCTCCATCGAGAGGGCCCGAACCTGGGTAAAAACATCGTGTCCCTTGTCTCCTGTTACCATCCGCCTAGACGCACAGTTCGGGACCCCCTACCCGAGATCTGCCGGTTTTGACACCGACAACGACCATGATGACGGCTCTGATGACCGAACGGAGTCAGGAAGAACTATTGCAAATTCCGACGAGGTATATATATATATTAATTAAGCATGTGCTGTACTAGTTAATTGATGCATTAATTGTTTTGGTATGTACATATATTAACTCTTCTTTCTTATTTATATAGCCTCCGGATCAAGCAATACTTCAGTAAAGAAACGAGGCCCGACAAAAAAGTTGCGCTCGGATGAAAGGTTCACGATCACAGAAATCGCGCGCGATGGCCAACCGATTAAACCCCTCCAAACCAAGGAAGCATTTTCTGCTCAGTGCGGGGTTCTTGTTAGGGACATGATCCCGATCAGCATCGAGCTATGGAATGAGCCTAAGAAGGAAGAGCTTCTTCAAGTTTCTTTTGTCGAAGATAGACAGAAAGAAGATCTTTGGAAAGCGTTGAAGGTAAATTTCACCTTACCGGAAGAGGAGGATCCGGAGAATCCAGTTATAGAGCCATTGATCAAGTCCCATGCTCTCAAGAAGATGGCAGATCTATTCAGGAGGTGGAAGAATGAGTTGAAAACAACGTATGTCGACCAACACAAGACTCCAGAATTCACCGACCGATTTGAGAAGATAAGAGATCACTGGCCCGCATTTGTGGCCAACAAGACATCGGAGAGGAGTAAGAAGATGTCAACGACTAACAAGATAAATGCTGCAAAGAAGGAGGATTACCATCGCATGAGGTCAGGTGGCTACCTCAAAGCCCGACCATTGTGGGACAAGGCTGAGCAGGACCTGATTGCTAAAGGGGTCGAACCAGAGACATTGCACTTGCCAGACCGTTGTAGGACTTGGTTCTTTGGGGCTGGTGGAACATTGGACCCTGAAACAAGGAAGTGCTGCTGGACGGACGAGCAGCATGCAACACCCGTCACGAAGCTTCGGAAAGCAATCAACGATGTGCCGGAAGGGAAGTTTGTTCCCGACAGAAAGAACGGCGAGCTCACAAGGGCCCTCAGGAATCCTGAGCACCCTGGACGAACACGAGGCATGCCAGGCTCCGTTGTGTGGAAGGTTGGGTTCCCCGAAGCAAGCGGTTATAAAACCCAAGAGAGGAGGAGGAAAGTGGAGCTGAGCGAACTGCAGGAGCTTAAGGCAAGGGTAAGAAAGCTAGAGGAACGAGATGTTGAGAACCAGCAGCTGCGAGATCCTGCCCAAGATGCTACCTAGAAGTTAGCCCGCCATCTCAGTGGAGAAGCAGCATGGCTTCCACCGACCTCGTTCAGTAGCCTGACTTGACGGGTCCTAGCTACCCCGTGGATTTTATCACGGATTCACACCAGTGCCACCTTATGATGCAATGGCTTCAGCTCAAAGTCAAGGCGGCTGTCAGCTCTATGTTCCCTCCTTCACCCGGAGCAACTTTTCACTGTAGTCCGATTCCAGAAGGTTATGCTGTTGTGATGGTGGACGAAATAACGGAGGGATTTGAGGAGCTCCAGCTTGACCACCCTACAGGTGATGGGGAGACTCAGCTGGGTCTTGCTATGCATACTTCGTGTCTATGGCGGAAGGAGCACATCAAGCTTTTGAACTTCACGGCTCCTGCTAGTCAGCTGGGCACTCGGCCTCCTCCTCCTCCTCCGGTCAGTGATCAGGGCACGCCGCCTCCTGCTCCGGCGCATGAGGGTGGCAGTACTCCACGTCCTTCTCCGCCTGCTCCGGCGCGTCCGAGCAGCCCGCCTCCTGCTCCAGCGTGTGGGGGCGGCAGTACTCCACCTCATTGTCCGCCTGCTCCGGCGCATCCGAGCAGCCCGCCTCCTCCTTCATCACCTCGTAAGCGACGGCGGAACACAGACGCCGCCGATCTGGCTTCTCCGGCGTGTCGTAGCAGTCCGCCTCTTTAGCAACGAAAGAAGACAACCGCAGCCGCTCCGGCTCCTCTAACATCTAGCAGTACAGCTAGAGGCGGGAGGCTAGCAGAACAAAGAAAAGGGAAACAAATTCCCCAGCTCGGCGAACAAGCGAAGCAATCATGCCCCCCGCTCAATGTGTCTAGTGCTATCGTCGCTAATCTTCTGGGGTTGCTGCCCGGTTATACCAATCCCGGAGATTACATGACCGACAAGGATGCAATAATTTTTGAAACAATGGAGGTGGACACATTAAGATTCGAGCACAGGAAGCCTCTAGTCAGACCTGGTACTTCCCTAACAACAATGATGCGAAGATTCCATGATTGGTACATGGACATCTGCAGGAAGTCTCAGAAAAATACTTTGTCGATATCGGTTAAAGAGGAGCACGACCTTGCTGGAATTGATGTGTTGTTGGTTCCATATGAGGAGTTCTTCCAGTTTTTCAATCAAAAGGCCCTCGATAAAACAATCATCACTTGCTACTGTCTGTAAGTACTACTACTTCTCTGTAATTAGTTAAGTCTCTATATATAGCTCAGCTATTTCATTGCATGTATATATAATTATCCTCACTATATTATGCAGATTGAAGATCGCCGAATTGAAGAAAAGACAAGTAGGTGATATTGGGTTCATTAACACAAATCTCATGGATGAATGGAGTGTTAAAAATGATGCCAGACAAACCGAGGTCAAGTTGATTGCATCGTTACTTCAAAATCAAAACAAAGCTATAATACTCTTTCCTTATGAATACAAGTGAGTGTTACTGTCTTGTGCGTATTCGGTTTCCCTTATTACTCGAGGTTATAGTAATGTAATTGATGAGTTATGCATGCATGCATAGATTCCACTTTATTCTGCTAGAGATTAAGCTTGAGCAGGGACTAGTAACTGTCATAAACTCCAAACGAAAAAAATCCGGAGGAGTATGCGACCATGACTAAAATGCTTGAGAAGTAAGTTCAATCGATCATTATCGCAAAATATCGACAACTTTGTTCATCTCCTGATATCAAGTAATTATTTTCTTTGTCTAGCAGGGTTTGGAAAAAGTTCACCGCACAACCTCGGGGACTGCCGGCGCAATTGCGATTTGACCACCCGAAAGTAAGTAGTAGCTACTAGCTAGTTCCGCGCATCTCCCACTGATTCTAGCTAGTTTCATCAATACCATTTAGCATGCTTGCTTATCAGTTTGATTGACCTCTATTTCTTGTAAAGTGGTTGTGGCAGTAACCCAGGAATGATTTGTGTGGATACTACATTTGCGAGTTTATCCACCACACCACCTATGAGTGGGGCTACTCTAAACAACAATATGAAGTGCGTAAGCAATGATATTCACAATTTTATTTTATTACCATCATTTGTGTTCAGTTTCATTCATATATATGTATTGACCCCCTTCTTGAAATTAGATGTGGCAGATGTGGGATGAACTCCTACCACAAGATCGCATAGGAGCAATTCAAGAGGAATTGGCGAGATTCTTTCTTGACCACATCATCGACAAACACGGAGAATATCATATCGAAGTTGAGTTCAGATGTTAGGGGACGTAAGAGATCTTATATTGCACATATATATGTATCCAGTAGCGTCGGATAGATATACGAAAACTTGTTGTTCGACCAATCTATCGGAGAAGGAGAGGTCGATCACTTCTCTCTGTGTATATATTCATGACGATCTTCTGTACTTAATGGTTTCCTTCATTTGCTTACTAGCTAGCCAGCATGTCGAGTCTATACGTAGCGTCGACCAAGCACATAGATAAGAGAGGACACTCATCTCTATTAGCGAGCTAACACAATATATAAAACCCCTAAATTAACCCTACAAAACCCCCAAAACCCCCCACCCCCCCCCCCCCCCCTTTTCAGAAAAAAAAACACAGCCACTAAACTGCTGACACGTGGAAGCCTTTTGGTCCTGGTTGGTGGCACCAACCGGGACAAAAGGCCCCCCTGCCTGGGCAAGCCGCTCCGACCACGTGGAGCCCCATCTGTCCCGGTTCCTGATCGAACCAGGACTAAAGGTGTAGGGCCTTAGTTACGACCTTTTAGTCCCGTTTCGGGAACCGGGACAAATGACCCTCACGAACCGGTTCGAATGGCCTGTTTTCTACTAGTGTCGTGAACGACCAGTGCAGCCACCACAAGATCTTCATCATTCGACGATGAATCGTCCGATGAATAAATGAAGTGGTGGAAGAAAAATTCATCTCCACTGTCCAAACCTTTGTGGGCTAAGTGTCGAACACCTTGCGGTCGTGGTGCCAAAGAGGCCGTGATGATCACCTCGATGCAGCAGGGGTGGCTGGCGGGCGGCTACTGGCCGCTCTAGAGCACTCGTCGGAAGCTGCTGTGGTCGCCGTGGTACGTCGCCGGCGGCCGTATCCCCTCTGCCACCGGCTACGACGGCGACGGCCAAATCTCCTCCAATCGACGACCAAAACTACGGCGAAATCGCGGGCATGGTGGCAGCCATGTCGAGACGTGGTTTGGTATGGACGACCGGGGGGTACGCAGTGAGGAGGCTGCCGGAGAATAGTGGCGGCGTCGGCGGCGGGGTGGGGCGGGAAGATGGGGGGACGCGTTGGAAGCGAAGGGACTGTTAATGTCCCCGACAGGCGGGCCACGGGGGGACAAGGGCGTGCGTCGAGCCCGTCCGCTCGATGTCTGTTTCATCCCAAACTCAACACAAATTTATGCCGGGATGGATCGAAAATGAACGGAATTCGGACATTTCTCCGTTTGGGGCCGCGTGTTGGGCCAAATTATTCGTCTGTTCTAATCCAAATAGACACACCGGACAGGATGGGGTCACGAGCTGGAGTTGGCCTAACTGCGTATGTATATTCTGTGGTCTTGCGCCCAGGCTGCCGGCTATGCATGGCGCGCACTTATCGTCCTGAGTACGGCGCGACTGCTTCCGTGCTTCCACTGGTGGCTTTGCAGGCTCAGGCTGGCTGGAGATCTTTGGACTCGTGTGCCTCGGCTGAGAGGGCCACTCAAACTGCGTGCAGTGTGCCATGGGCACACATGTGCACCAACAGTTCAACTGTTGCTCCATTCAGAAAGAAGAGGGAGATGCACTTATCACATACTCCCTCCGTCCGGATACATCCTCTTTTATTCATTTTGATAACAAGTATTTCCGGACGGAGGGAGTACCACGTACATTTTCCATGCGTTGTCACTTTTAATTTTTTCTTATAGTGTGAGAAGTGCATGTACACGTAGATAGGTAAGGTGAGAGGACCAGAGAGATATGACAGCACAATGCATCCAGGGTATGGACGTATCTCTTCAGTCTCTGGACTGTGCGTGCGTGTGTGGGTGTGGTGATGCGGATGGTCAGTGCGCGCTGTGCCTCTGCAAGTCTGCATGTTGCGTTGTGCTCGCCCATGCGTGCGCAAGCCAGTGGGATCCTGGCTAGCAATGTAGCCTGGTTCCGCTAAAGATAGATTCCCTTCTGGCTCAGGTTCAGATTCAGGTGCGTGCCTGTGTGCTTGACTTGGACCAGTCAAAGTACATGCACGGCACCACAAGTGCAGACCCCATCCGTGCATATATGCCCATGGCCAGCCAGCTCCCAGCAGCAACTTGCCATGGCATATTTTCTTCTGCTGGCAGTGGCATCGATGAATTGGATCGGATCGGATCTCCTTCCTCTAATTTTGCCTTTCCATCTATGTTTCGTTCACAAACCATCAAGGGCGTGTTTGGTTGAAATAGTGAACAGTAGGTGCATTGCATACACGTCCCAACCCAGTCTGGTTAAGCAAAAACAGCCTCAAATGCGTCATCTGCAAGTTGTTTGGTTGCCTGCATCTAGGGTCGCTGCATTAGGTAATACGCAAGTGCACTTTGTTTGGTTGCCTGCATTGGCTCAAGCGGCACATGAACACGGTGTTTGGTTGCACGCATGAGGTATGATTAAGAGTTAGCACTTGCACTTAGCACACAGGGTTAAGAGCTAGCAGAGGGAGGGGAGAAGAAATGCAGTGTGCAGGACAATGGCGACTGCGGTAGATAGTGGCCGTGGCGCCGTGTCCGACATCACGAGCATGGAGTCGTGGACGAGCGACCCCGTCGGCGGCACAGCGAGCGACACCGTCGGCGAACTAGTTGCAGTGCTCGCGCAAAGACAGTCGACAGAGTAGGAGAATGCAGTGCTCGCGCCATGGTATCGTCAGTGCAGTGGACGAGAGAGGAGGCCGAGATGATCGATGCTAGAAATGACTCCAGTGTAGTAGGGCGAGAGAGAGGAGGCGAAGATGATCGTCCCCGTCGGCGACGCGGCGAACTGCAGTGTGCGCGGAGGCAGAGGACACAAGAAAGCATTGTGCTCGCCATTGTAGCGTCAGTGCAGTAGGAGGATGACAGAGAGTAGGCCGAGATGAGCGACGCCGGAAACGACTCTAGTGTAGTAGCACGTGGGCAAGGAGATCAAGGGGAAGGGCTTTGGCGTCGAGAGGGAAAAATAGGAGGGCTCTGAGCAGAGGACAGATGAGCTCGACATGGCGGCGTTAGTGCAATAAACTGCTGTTCAAAGAGAGATGAAGTTACGATCGTTGAAACCAAAAACTTACAACACGAATGTTTTGAGGAACTGCGAGATTAGGCTGCTGGTCAAAGGAAATTTCAAATGATCGATCATACGCGATGAATCTGGCAAAATTCGTCCAAAATAGCTCTAAACGGAAACACGAGATTAAGAACTTACGGCCGATGAAACTACGAACCGATCGCCTAAATGGAACCGTAGCATCGAGGTGCATCTTTTTCGTGTAGAGCTTACCTCAAACTGAAACACCGTTGTATAGATCAGAGGGGCATGGAAGAGAGGAGATTAGGAGGAGCTTACTGGAGGTTAAAGAAGACACCACGTAAACAACTCGCATCCCTCCCGTTTCTCCTCGTGCAGGGGCTCGCTCGCTGCACTTTCGCTCGGTCTGGCACGAGAAAACTGTCGATCTGAGCGTTTCCAGCGAGCCAGGACCAGAGGTGCTTTAAGTTTTGTGCTATGCAGGCCCAACAGTAAAATCAGGCAACCAAACAGCCCGTTCCCTTTCCGCACGGGTCTGGTTGGACCTCAAACACGCCCAAATCCACACAGGATAGAAGATGCTACATAAAAATCACAGAATGAGAATGCTAGCATGACAAACGAACTGAACTTCAGTCATCAGGGCCCTCTTACACACAAACCATGACAGACACAGAGCATACCGCCCAACCAAATCATGTCATCATATCGTCCAAAATCACAGACCTTATAACACAGCGCGGTAGGGTGTTCTTGATTAACACTGCGCCAACATATGAGTCCTGACTGGACATACTATTGTGAGATAAACATTAGCAACATCTCAATGTAGTCTGGACTACTTTCTCTCTATCCTATACCTGTATCCATCTCTTGTAACAGACCTGTATCCATCTCTTGTAACAGACCGTATCTAAATGATTGGTTACATCAGACATGTACAATGGTTGATAAGACAGTCTTATCTTAAGCCTTTTATGTAGAAAATAACAATAAAAATATGTCCTTACTAGTTATCTCTTAGTCTTATTTTCAATAACTAGCGATTCCTAAAAATATGGCGAGACATATTGTGCTAAGAGATCATCTCTTAAATAAGAGAAGAAAAACCTTTTTTTTTACGATTTCTCTCTCCACGTCAACATTTATCCTACATGGCACTCATAAGATATCACCATTTTACGTGCCCTTATACGCCACAACAAGGTTGTTTTTCCAGAGATAAATAAACCTCACACAACTCTCTATGGAGAATAGAAACGCTTCTATCTACATGGTATACAAGACATCCTCTTTCCATCGATCTAGCTACCCGAAACCTATCCACCATCGTCATGTCTTCCACCTCGGCTGCTGTCGTCCTCAACCTCGGGCCACCGCCGACCGAGAAGCTAACTGCGGGGGGGGGGGGGGGGATTACTCATATGGAAGGCCCAGGTCCAGGTCATGCCGGCCCTGCGGGGCGATCAGGTCACAGGCCTTTTGCTCTCTTCTCCCCTCCAGTCCACTCCGGCCCAATCTCTCGTCCGGCGATCTCCAACCTTCCCCGGAATGGCGGGAAGCAGATTGAATCCAAAAAGTCCGGATCCTTCGACTCAGTGTCGGGGTATTCTCGTGAGAGATGCCAGGGGGTGGCTTATCATGGATGGGGACATGAGTATGTCGTCGGGTCCTGTAAGCGGGAGTGAGCGAGATCTCGAACGAACACGAGTCTTACCTAGGTTCGGGGCTCTCCGAGGAGATAACACCCCTAGTCCTGCTCTATGGGGTCTCCGCATGATGACTATGATCAGATAGTAGCTACAAGCTTGCTCCTTGAGCTGTATTGCTAGAAGAAGAGGGCCAAGGCTAGCCCTCCAGCTTCCTAGCTATGTGTGTGTAATTGGCGTGGGTGCTGAACCCTTTGAATGGCTGAGCCTGGGGGGTTTATTTAGACCTACCCCCATGGGTAAAATGGTAATACGGCTAGGTGTAGGGCCCGGACGTCAGTGTCTAAGAGGGCCTGGTTCTCTGCCCACTGCTAGGCCCGCCGCCTAGTGGGTCTTGCCGGCTGCCGAGAATCCGGCCAACAGGTAGGGCCCACCGCCTGCGGGCCATGCTGATTGCCTTTTGCTGTAGCCTCGCACTTGATGACGGAGGCCTCGTCGGGGGACGCATGGCTACAGTCCCGCCGCCTGGCGTGCACTCACTATAGCCATGCCCCATCTCATCGGATTAATGGCGCGCGGACTCCGAGAGGAGGGAGGGCCGGCTGCTGGAGGCGGGCCCGCCCCCGAGGCCGTCTTCCGGGGGTGCGCCATCTTCTGGTAACTCATGGACAGGTAGGGCCTGCCGCCTGCGGGCCGTACCGACCGCCTGTCGTGGGAGCAGGGCCTGTTCTGAGTTGACCGTGTCATGAATCGCATGGCTATAGTGTCGCGCCGGGCAGGCGGGTGATCGCTGGGTTGGCTCGCACTTTAGCCATGCTCCTCCGTGATCCGGGGGAGGGGAATGCCCTATAGCCATGCCCCATCTTGTCGTAATGAATGGGTGCATACTCCAAGGGGAGGATGGTCCGTCTGCTAGGAGTCGGCCCTTTGAGGCCGCCTTCTAAGAGGGCGCCGTCTTCCGGGAGCCGCCCGCCTGGGCCAGCAGGCCCAAGGAGCCGGCCGTACGTCCAGAAGGTGTGAGGGGCTTTGCTAGCCCCGATGTCTTAAAATTCTAAGGGGTGTGGATGAGGCTACCCATGGTCAATCCCTCCGACAGTAGTCCCCGAAGCTGGTGAGGCACCGCGGCTCAAGCCAGAGTGCCTTAGTAGTTTCCTACTCCGAGAGGTCTTGTTTCTTCACTCTGTCCGACTGAGAGAAGCCGTATGTTAGGAGCCAGCCAAGGCAAAGCTGATTGCTTGGTGAATTCGAATCGTCATGGCGGGCACCGAGTTGGCGCCACCGGGTGGCGCGTCTGTCGCCCGTTGCCCGTGCGCCATGCGGCGCCAGCGAGCCAGGCCTGCCTGCCAGCCCACGCGTGCAACGGGACGTCGCCACAGGCCCGGGCCCACCACTATAGGGCCTCGGCACGCGCGCGGATCCGCTGCGACCGAGGTGGGTGGTTGCCCTTCCCAGGCGCAATGATCATGTGCCGTTAAGGCGCAGGATTCGCGGGGTTGTGCGGGGCGTTGGCGTAGTTAATTCCCACGCCCCCACGTCTTGCCTCTTCGTCTCCGCCGCTGTTGCCGTATAAAGAGGAGGGCGGGGGCGGCAGAACGCACGCGCGCTCCCTCGCTCTCCGTTTTCTTCCTCTACTTCCTCTGCTTCCTTGCTGCCGCTGCGCTGCTCCACCGCCGAACTGTTGCTGCAGCTTGCCTTCGCCTGACTTCTCCATGCCGCCTCAACCTCGCTGTCATCCGACCTCTCCACGCCGCCGCCAAGTCCTTAAGAACCATGGCGCGAGGCGAGTGGGACGGCTCCGATGTTCACGACGGACACATCGAGTTCCTCCGCTTGATGGTGCGGATACCCAATGAGGCATGCTTGGGGACGCGCCTCCCGGACGAGCGGGAGATCTCCCCGGTGCCACGAGCCGGCGAGTTCGTCATCTTCCGCAGCCACTTCCCCCGTGGCTTCGGCTTGCCGGCGAGCGGCTTCTTTCGGGAGTTCCTTGACTTCTACCAGCTGCAACCTCACCACCTCACGCCAAATATGGTGGTTCTTCTCTCCGCCTTCGTCAAGCTGTGCGAAGGTTACCTCGGCGTCCTGCCCACACTCGAGCTGTGAGGCAGGTTCTTCTACCTCAAGCTTGGCACCGCGGCCAAGGGCGAGCCGGCCCATTGCGGCGCTTGTGTCGCCGTGCGGTGCACCCCTTCCGGGACTCAGTTTCCGCCTGTCACTCTCCACGAGTCGGCCAAGTTGTGGCAGAAATCGTATTTCTACGTCCGCAACATCCACCCGACCAACGACTACGTCAACTTGCCGGCCTTCACGCCTGGCCCGCCTGCTGAGTCACGGAGCAACTGGGGCTAGCAACCCTGCGAGCCGCTGCCGGCTGCCATCGTCAACGCCCTCGACCGGCTCCAGGAGATGACGGAGTCGGAGTTGCTCAAGCCGGCGGATCTGTTGGCCGCCTTCGTCCACTGCCGCTTGTCGCCCTGCAGCTCCGGCCGCACCCTATCTACGACATGAGTGGCCGCCAGGACCCCTGCCGGATGTCAACGAAGGAGTTGCCGATTGTTGAGGTGGTCCGACACGTCAACTACTTCTCCAACAGCCAGCTCAGCGAGGAGGACTGGAGCTTCGGCAAGCTTCCATACAGCCGTGCCAACCCTCCGCCTGCGGTGAGTGTCTGGTCCCCTTTCTTTGCTCGTGCCATTCTGTTCATCCACCCTGACCATCCGGACATGGCTCAGCCCTTCGCTGGTCAGGCAAACGCTGCCGGGCCGGCTCCAGGCCACCAATGGATGGCGAACCGGGAGGTGAGTGACATAGGCGACCCCGAGCTAGGGGCGGCCGCGCTGGTGGAAGACGACACCGTCGGAGTAGGTGGCGATCGAGAAGGCGGAGCCGCAGGAGGCGGTGCGGGAGGAGGCGGCGGCGCAGGAGGAGGCGACGCAGTCCAGGATTGGCCGGATGATGACAAAGACGACGACGGACAGCGCCGCCCCGAAGGCGCCGACAGGGCGGTAGCCGGCTCCTCGTTGGCGCGGCCGACAGGCGGGGTGCCGACTAGTGCACCTCGCGCGTCTAAGCGCCGCGCCAAGGGGGGATATTCAGCAGTCGGATGACAAAGAAGACCAAGTCGTCGGTTGATGCGACCAAGCGGCAAGAGGCCGCGAAGGCGGCCGTCGTCCGGAGGACCCCGAAACAGCGCCCGATGGTGTTCGCGTAAGTGCTACCTCTTGAGCTTGCGTTGGTTTTCTCTTGAAGAGGAATGGGTGATGTAGCAAAGTAGCATAAGTATTTCTCTAAATTTTGAGAACCAAGATATCAATCCAGTAGGAGACGACCCACAAGTCACCTAGTACATGCACAAACAATCAAGAACCTTGCAACCAACGCGATAAAGGGGTTGTCAATCCCTTCACGTTCACTCGCAAAAGTGAAATCTAATAGAGATAGTAAAGTAAATATTTTTCATAATTTTGTTGTATAGATTGGAAAGTAAAGATTGCAAGATAGTAAACGAGATGCGATAAAATAGAAAAGAGATGTAATATAATAGGAAAGAGACCAGGGGGCCATAGGTTTCACTAGTGGCTTCTCTCAAGATAGCATGTATTACGGTGGGTGAACAAATTACTGCTGAGCAATTGATAGAAGAACGCATAATTATGAAGATATCTAAGGAAATGATCATGAATATAGGCATCACATCCATGTCAAGTAGACCGAAATGATTCTGCAACTACTACTGTTACTCCACACATCGACCGCTATCCAACATGCATCTGGAGTATTAAGTTCATAAGAACAGAGTAACACATTAAGCAAGATGACATGATGTATAAGGATAAACTCAAGCAATATGATATAAACCCCATCTTTTTATCCTCGATGGCAGCAATGCAATACGTGCCTTGCTGCCCCTACTGTCACTGGGAAAGGACACCGCAAGATTGAACCCAAAGCTAAGCACTTCTCCCATTGCAAGAAAGATCAATCTAGTAGGCCAAACTAAACCGATAATTCGATGAGACTTGTAAAGATATCAAATCATGCATATAAGAGTTCAGAGAAGAACCAAGTAATATTCATAGATAATCTTGTTCATAAATCCACAATTCATCGGATTTCGGCAAACACACCGCAAAATAATATTACATCGAACAGATCTCCAAGAACATCAAGGAGAACTTTGTATTGAGAATCAAAGAGAGAGAAGAAGCCATCTAGCTAATAACTATGGACCCGAAGGTCTGTGGTAAACTACTCATGCTTCATCGAAGAGGCAATGGTGTTGATGTAGAAGCCCTCCATGATCGATTCCCCCTCCAGCAGATCATCGGAAAAGGCCCCAAGATGGGATCTTACAGGTACAGAAGGTTGTGGCAGTGGAAAAGTGGTTTCGTGGCTCCCCCTGATGTTACTAGGGTATAAGAGTATATATAGGCGTAATAAGTACGTCGGTGGAGCTACGAGGGGCCCACGAGGGTGGGGGGCGCGCCTACCCCACCCTGGGCGCACCCTCCTGCCTCTTGGACTCCTCGTGGCATTCCAGACTTCAACTCCAAGTCTTCTGGATTGCTTTCAGTCCAAGAAAGATCATCGCGAAGGTTTCATTCCGTTTGGACTCCGTTTGGTATTCCTTTTCTGCAAAACTCTAAAATAGGCAAAAAAACAAAAACTGGCACTAGGCCTCCGGTTAATAGGTTAGTCCCAAAAATAATATAAAAGAGCATATTAAAGCCCATTAGACATCCAAAACAAATAATATAATAGCATGGAACAATAAAAAATTATAGATACATTCAAAAATTATAGAAACTCGGAGACGTATCAGTAAGTGCTTCGACTGCTTTCGTCTTGGTTGATTCGTCTTGTCTTGGCTTTTCTTCTCTTATGAGTCTTCTTATCTTTGCTTGCCTTGCCGTGTAGGGCTCCCCTTTCCCTGTCATGGGCCCTGTCTGCCTCAGTGATTGGGGCAGCAGGTGGCCCTGAGGACGCCCGCCGCATGGACCCGGCCGCCGCCCTTCGGGAGGCGACGGAGAGGAACGCGCGGGAGGCACGGGAGGAGCGGGAGGCCGCGACACGAAAGGAGGCCCAGGCAGTGAGTGCGACACAGATGGAGGCTGAGGCCGCGACCAAGGCGCAGGCAGACGCAGTAGCCAAGGCATAGGCGGAGGCCGACGCCAAGACCGCGGAGGACTTGGCCCGCGAGGTGGTTCCGGAGGCCGCCGACCCGCAACAGCCGGATCCGCCGGTGGTGGAGAACCGGACACCGAATGGAGGAGCCGGAGCTGGCCAGACAGCCTTGGAGTGGGGAGGGGCCGACCCCATCGTCCCGGAGGTGGAAGTGCCTCCGCGCGCGCAGAATGCTGGCGAGCGGGGTAGCCAGCCTGAAGGGCCAGAGGTACCGCCGTCTAGTACCGAGCTGGTGGTGAGTCGGGCTTGGATGGCACACACCTTCCCGTGCCAACGCCCATCGCGGGCCACTTCTACGCCAAGGCCGATGGAGTTTGGGGTCGCAAGTTCATCGACGCCCAACACCGAGGCCACAAGTTCCGCTCCACCTGGCTGGACATCGGGAGCCGGCTCGGCCGTCCTCAACATCGTGGTGAAGGACGTCCTAGACCAGTTCAACGCCCATGGTGCCACCCTCCTGAAGGCTAGGAACGAGCTGTTGGCCATGCAAATGGTCGTCCGGGTACGCTCTCGATCTTGCTTTTAATTCTTGTAATCTTCAGTGGGGGCGCGCGAGCGCACCCACTGGGTATAGCCCCCGAGTTCCAAGCCGGCTGCTGAGCAGGCGGGTTGGAACTTCAAGGCGTGCTTCGAAATGCTGAAGTGTTGCTCTCATCGCAGGACTACCACAACTTGCGTGCGGCAGCGTACAACTCCTGAAATCAGGTGCTGGCCAAGCAGACTGTTGATCTGAACTAGAGCTGTGGTACAGAGGCCATTTTTCAGTGGGGGCGTGCAAGCGCACCCGCTGGGTGTAGCCCCTGAGATTCGGGCCGACTACTTAGGAGTCGGGCCGGGTCTTCCGACAACTTCTTGTCTTATGTTGATACTGACGTTCCTTTCTTGCTTTGGCAGAGGCCGCCGCTAAGCTGCGGAGACGCGTGGGCGAGCTTGAGACTGAACTCCATGCCAAGGAGGAGGAGCGCAGCCAGGTGGCCACAGAGCATGACTGGCTGGCGAAGGAGCTGGCGGACCAGGCGGCTTGGCACAAGGAGGAGGTCCGGCAGCTGAAGGACGAAGAGGCACTCCTCAAGGCCGAGTTCAAGACTGGGCGCTCGGACTGGGCCAAGTGGGAGAAGCTGTTGTCGGATGGCTATGAGATGATCGAGGATATGGTCGAAGGTCGATCCTTTCTTCCTTTGTTGCTTAGTTGCCGGCTGCTGCAGGAGGCCGGTTTTTGAATATTTGGTCTTCTTTGGACAGTGTATTTCCCTAGCCACTCCATTGCCATCTGCCAGATAGTCGAGGCACAGCGCGATCAGCGAAGGAGGGCGGGCGCGGACATTCCGCCGAACCAGCCCCGGACTCTAGGTGGACAGCTCTTCACCATCAAGATGCACCTTGAGCCAGCACATAGCCTGCTCCACCGTCTTTAGCGCGCCGGGTCACAGGTCCTGGCGGGGCTCTGGCCAGATGCTCGGATTCCTCGGACTCCCAGTCGGACTGCTAACCAGCTGGAGGTGGCAGTCGAGCGGTTCGAGGCCTAGAAGGGCGTCGCAGCTCGGGTAAGTGCTAGGGCGACGTTGGAGTTCGTCAAGGCCTGGTATCCGGAAGTGAGGTTGGCCTAGCTGGCCACCTTCCGCCAGGAGGCTGGGCCGGAGCTGGAGGTGGCGCGTGATGAGATTGTCAGACATGCGGCGGCCCTTGCCAACTATGCCAATGTCGGTGTCTTCATCCCGGAGCTGGCGGAAGGCGGCACTGAGGTGCTGCCCTCTTGGTTCGGGCTGGACCCGGAGGAGGGGAAGGACTCGGCGGAGGAGATCGTCTCGAGCGACAAGGGCGAGGAGGACGAGGACGAGGAAGGCGAGGACCTCGTGCCGGAAGACGGAGCGACCAGCCAGACTCAGCCTGATCGGGCCTCAGCCAGCGAACCGCGAGGGACCACGTCAACCGCCACAGACGCCGACCAGGCCGAGACCCGACAGCCGGATGCCCCACCAGCCGGTGCCTCAACCACCGTCGGCCTGTCTACACCACCCGCAACGCCCTTGGCCTAGGCGGCCCTTTATCTTTAAAATTTCTCTGTCTCGCACTTGAATGAACAATTAATCATGCGCAATTCCACCCACTGGGGGTATATTTCAAACTCTGTTGAATATTGGCCTTGGGCCTTTTGCGGTGTAAATAACTTATTTTCACACTTGCTTGTGTCTTTGCCGGCTTCTGGCTCGAGTATGCCTTTGCTCTTTTTGTCTTTTTCCTTTGCCGTCTTCCTTTGGCTACCGCCCTGCCAATCGGACAACCGTGTTGCAGTCTGTGTTTGGTTTAGGGACTCGGCCGTTTAGAACAGGCAAGTTACTTCAGACGCCTAGAGCGTATATAGACGAGCAAGAAGCCGGCCGGCCAGCTGCTGGGCAGCCAAACGGGTGAGGCGAGGAGCCAGCTTGGCCTATACTAGCGTTCTTCCTTAGTTGTTTTTCGTGTGGACAATGTTTCCGGCCTTTAGCTCTTTCTAGCTGGACAGTCGCGCTACGAGCTGTAGCTGAGGCGAAGAGAGGGCTTAGGTGTCGGCACACTACTTAGCCGACTGCATGTGTTGCCAACTTAGGTCAAGGCGGCGAGTCCCTGGGCCAGCTGACCAGACCCGGACAAGGCGAAAGAATGAAATAACACATTCATAGGCGAAGCTTATCATATAGATAAAAATTTAGCCCCCGAGTGCGCCTCGGGGGACGTGTTATCTTTGCTAGTACAAAAGGTAGCGCGGTACATACACTACATCAACTGTAAAATGGTTGGAGAAGATTCACGTTCCATGGTCGCTCCATCTCTTGGCTGGAGTTGTCCCTCTTGCGAGCCCTAGGCTTCTGTGCATCGATGAGGTAGTAGGAGTCGTTACCCAGGGCCTTGCTGATGATGAAAGGCCCTTCCCAAGGAGCCGAGAGCTTGTGTTGGCCAGCTGTTTGCTGGATCAGCCAGAGCACAAGATCGCCCTCGCGGAAAGCACGTGGCTTGACCTTCCTACTATGGTAGCGGCATAGGCTCTGTTGGTAGATGGCGGACCGGTTGAGCGCCAGTAGCCGGCCCTCTTCTAGCAGTGGCACCGTCTTATTGCGCCTCCTTTGCTTCCGCCTCCGTGTACATGGTGACGTGAGCCGAGTCGAATTCGATGTCATTTGGATGACAGCCTCGGCCCCGTACACGAGGAATAGGGGTGTGAAGCCGGTTGCTTTATTCGGCATAGTCTGAAGACTCCAAAGGACGACCGACAGCTCCTCGACCCAGCTGCTGGCAGAGTGCTCCAGCAGCTCGACCAGTCAAGGCTTGATGCCAGACAGGATGAGGCCATTTGCTCGATCCATCTGGTCATTTGACTGCGGATGGGCAACAGACGCTAGGTCTAGTCAGATGCCCTGCATCGCGCAAAAATGGGCCAAGGCGCCTTTGGCGAAGTTTGTGTCATTATCGGTGTTAATGCTGTGCGGGATGCCGTACCGGACAGTGATATCCGCAATGAATGTGACCACAGTCGGACCATTCAGCTTCTTATTTGGCTTCGCTTTGGTCCACTTCATGAACTTGTCCACGATGACTAGTAGATGAGTCATGCCTCCGCGTGCTGTCTTGAACGGGCCCACCATGTCCAACACCCACAGGGCAAACGGCCAAGTGAGGGGGATGGTCTTGAGTGCAGAGGCCGGCAGGTGCTGCTTGGAGTTGAAGTGCTGGCACCCCTTGCACTTGCGGACCAACTCCTTGGCGTCGTCCAAAGCAGTCGTCCAAAAGAAACCATGGCGGAAAGCTTTGTCCATGAGGGCTCTGGAGGAGGCATGGTAGCCACATTCGCCTTGGTGGATGTCCCTGAGGATTGCTATGCCCTTCTCCGGCTCTACATAGCGCTGGAAGACAGCAGTCACACTGCGCTTGACTAGCTCTCTGTTGACTATTGTGCATGATGTCGCCCAACATTGCACATGCCAGGCCAAGATCTCGTCGGCTGGCAGCTCTTGGCTCACCAGAAAGTTGAGGATGGGCTGCACCCAAGATGGAGCTTCTACCACCGTCATGAAAGCAACCGGCACCCAGGCGGTCGGGTTGGGAGGCGGCGGATCGGAGCCGGCCGCTGCTTGCAGCATCGTTGAAGTTCTCGGGCCATCAGCTGCAGACCAGGGGACAGGTTCTGAAGTCCTGGGGCCGGGTTCGGGTGCTGCAGCCCCCGGGCCACCTGCAGAAGTCCTTGGGCTGGCTGCTGAAATCCCCGAGTTGGATCCGACTGCTCCAGGGTCAGCCGGCACGAAGATGGACTCTGGTTCTGGCGAAGGCTTGATAGACGCCTTGCGGAGGCACTCGAGGGAGACACCGACTGGTATGGCTTGCCGGGTGGAGCCAATCCACGCCAGGGCGTCAGCTTGCTCGTTGTCAGCCCATGGCACATGAAGGAACTCGCACCCGTCGAAGTGCCCACTGATTTGCTGGACGAGGAAATGGTAGCTCGCCATGTTCGCGTCCTTGGCGTCCCAGCCACCAGAATACGTTGGACCACCAAGTCCGAGTCGCTGTAGCACAGAATCCGGCGGATGCCGATCTCCTTGGCTAGCCGGAGCCCACAGACGAGCGCCTCATACTCGGCCACGTTGTTGGAGGCGGCGAAGTGGATCTGCAACGTGTACTTGAGCTTGCCGCCTTTGGGAGAGGTGAGGACAGTGCCGACTCCCAAGCCGGTGGCCATCTTTGAGCCATAAAAGTGCATCCGCCAATGGGTAGAATCCTGCGCTGGTGGCAGGTATTGGGTCTCGGGCCAGTCGACTAGGAAGTCGGCCAGCGCTTGGGACTTTATGGCGGTGCGGGGCTGGTAGAGGATGGTGTGGGGAGGCAGCTCAATGGCCCACTTGGCCACTCGGCCTGAGGCATCTCTGTTGCCTATGATCTCGGCAAGGGGGACGGTGCAGATGACTGTGATGGTGTGCTCCTGGAGTACTACTTCAACTTCTTGGCGGCAAAGTACATGCCATAGCACATCTTCTGGTAGTGGGGGTAGTTCTTCTTGGAGGTGGACAACACCTCGCTCAGGTAGTAGACCTGCCTCCGGACCGGCTGGGCCTTGCCGTCTTCTGGGCACTCGACCACGATCACGGTGCTGACCACCCGGCTGGTAGCGGTGATGTAGAGGAACATGGGCTTTTTAGTAGTCGGAGCGGCCTTAACATGCGGTGTGGACAGCATCCGCTTGAGCTGCAAGAAGGCCTCGTCCTCCTGGTTGGTCCACTGGAAGCATGTGGCCTTTTTCATCAACTGGTACAGTGGAAGGGCCTTCTCGCCCAGCCGACTGATGAACCAGCTGAGAGATGCCAAGCACCCGGTGAACTTTTGGATGTCCCACAGTCTAGTTGGCCTCTGCATTCGCTCAATGGCCTTGATCTTCATGGGGTTGCACTCGATCCCACACTCAAAGACAAGGAAACCAAGGAGCTGGCCGACTGGTACTCCGAAGACACACTTCTCCGTGTTGAGCTTGATCTGAAAGCAATGCAGGTGGTCAAAAGTCTCCTTGAGATCCTCCAAAAGGGTGCCGTGCTTCTCCGTCTTCATAACAATATCGTCCACATAGACATGGGCGTTCCTACTGAGTTGCTTGGGGAGGCACTTCTGCATGCAACGCTGAAAGGTGGCGTCGACATTTCTCAAGCCAAACATCATGGTCAGGTAGCAGAAGACTGTGAATGGTGTGATGAAGGCGGTCTTCAGCTGATTGGTCGGATCCAGCTTGATCTGGTGGTAGCCAGAGTAGGCGTCCAAGAAGGACAGCAACTCGCAGCCGGCCGTGGAGTCGATCACTTGATCTATCCGGGGCAAGGCAAAGGGGTCCTTGGGGCAGGCTTTGTTGAGGCTAGTGTAGTCGATACACATACGCCACTAGTTGTGCTTCTTCAAAACGAGGACTGGGTTGGCAAGCCAGTCTGGGTAAAACACTTCCATGAGGAAGCTGGCTGCCAGAAGCCGGGCGATTTCTTCACCAACGATCCTTCTCTTCTCTTCTGATAGGCGGCGGAGGGGTTGCTTGACCGGCTTTGCATCCGATCTCACATGTAGCTTGTGCTCAGTGAAATCCTTTAAAACACCCAACATGTCTTTGGGGGGCCGTGCGAAGATATCCCGATTCTCATGGAGGAAATTGATGAGCTGGCTTTCCTATTTGCTGTCGAGGTGAGACCCCACGACAGCAAATCTCTCCGGGTGTGCCGGGTCCAAGGCGATCTTCTTGGTTTCCTTGGCCGGCTGGAAGGAGCCCTGGGCCTCTGTGTCCTTGGGGTCGGATGGTATGGCCCGCTGCTCGCTGGCCATGTCCACCGCCCGGTCAAGAGGCACTTTTGTTCGGCGATGACGAGGGACTCGGCCAACCGACTGCTGGCAGCGGCGCATGTGAGCGACTTCTGGTAGTCGCCATCAATGGTGATGATGCCCTTGGTACCCGACATCTTCATCTTCAGGTAGGCGTAATGCGGCACCACCATGAATTTGACCAGGGCAGGCCAACCCAAGAGCGCGTGGTAGGGGCTATCCAGAACAACCACCTCGAACCAGATTGGCTCGTGACAGAAGTGGAGCTTGTCACCGAAAAGGACGTCAATCTTTATCTTGCCGATTGGAGAGCAGGAAAGTCCAGGGATGATGCCATGGAAGACTGTCCGGATGGGCAGGAGCTGCTTCTCTTTGATGCCCAGCTTCTCCATGGTGTCACGGCAGAGAATGTTGATGCTGCTGCCGCCGTCTATCAGGATCCGGGAGAAGCGGCATGCCCGCCTCTCCGTTGAGAAGGTGGAGTCCAGCACCATTGCATAAGCACCCAGCGAGGGTTGATGACCCACAAGTATAGGGGATCAATTGTAGCTCTTTTCGGTAAGTAAGAGTGTCGAACCCAATGAGGACCAGAAGGAAATGACAAGTGGTTTTCGGCAAGGTAATGTCTGCAAGTGCTGAAATTGTAAGTAACATAGTAGTTTGACACCAAGATAATTTGGAACGAGCAAGTAACGATAATAGTAGCAAAAGTGCATCAAGGTAGCCCAATCCTTTTGAGGCAAAGGATGGGCCAAAACAGTCTCTTATAATAGGCAAAGTGTTCTTGAGGGTACACGGGAATTTCATCTAGTCACTTTCATCATGTTGATTCGATTCATGTTCGCTACTTTGATAATTTGATATGTGGGTGGACCGGTGCTTAGGTGCTGTTCTTACTTGAAAAAACCCTCCTACTTATGATTAACCCCCTCGCAGGCATCCACACGAGAAAAGTATTAAGAATAAATTCTAACCATAACATTAAGCTTTTGGAATAGCGCATAAACTAGGGTTTAAGCTTCTGTCACTCTCGCAACCCATCATCTAATAACTACTCCACAATGCATTCCGTTAGGCCCAAATATGGTGAAGTGTCATGTAGTCGACGTTGACATGACACCGTAAGGGAATCACAACATATATACTATCAAAATATCGAACACACATCAAGTTCACATGTTACTTGCAACATGATTTCTCCCGTGACCTCAAGAACAAAAGTAACTAATCACAAATGATAATCATGCTCAAGATCAGAGGAGTATTAAATAGCATATTGGATCTGAACATATAATCTTCCACCAAGTAAACCATATAGTAATCAACTACAAGATGTAATCAACACTACTAGTCACCCACAAGCACCAACCTATAGTTCCGGTAACAAGATTGAACACAAGAGATGAACTAGGGTTTGAGATGAGATGGTGCTGTTGAAGATGTTGATGGAGATTTCCCTCCCAAGATGGGAGAGTTGTTGGTGATGATGATGACGATAATTTCCCCCTCCGGGAGGGAAGTTCCCCCAGGGGAATCGCTCCGTCAGGGGGCAAAAGTGCTCCTGCCCAAGTTCCGCCTTGAGAAGGCGGTGCTCCGTCCCGAAAGTCCTCCCCTTATTTTTTTTCTAGGTCCAAATGACCTATATACCAGAAGATGGGCACCAGAGGTGGGCCTGGGTGAGCACAACCCACCAGGGCGCGCCTGGGCTCCCTGGCATGCCTAGGTGGGTTGTGCCCACCTGGTGGGCCCCCTCTGGTACTTATTTGCTCCAACATTCCTCATATATTCCATAACAATTCTCCATAAAGTTTCAGCTTGTTTGGAGTTGTGCAGAATAGGTAGCCTGACGTAGCTTTTCCAGGTCCAGATTTCCAGCTGCCGGAATTCTCCCTCTTTGTGTGCACCTTGCAAATTATGAGAGAAAAGGCATTAGAATTACTCCAAAAAGCATTATTATGCATAAAAACATCATAAATAGCAGTAGGAAAACGTGATGCAAAATGGACGTATCAACTCCCCCAAGCTTAGACCTCGCTTGTCCTCATGCGAAAACCAAAATCGAAAAACATGTCCACATGCTTAAAGAGAGAGGTGTCGATAAAAACAAAATACGGACATAGAAGCATCATGTTGATTATAATAACAACAACAAACTTAAACATAAGACTTTTATCATAGACTTCGCATGAATAAGTGACAATACATCACATTATTGAAGTACAAAGCATAAACTCTATTAGAAACCAACAAACTATGTTCGCACTCAACTTTGCAACTACAATTCACCATCTTTTCAGGAAGGGTTACGTATACTCAACCATCATATAGTCTTCTATGATTGGTAACACTCACCGCATACACATGAACAAAATGTTTCAACCGAACACATAGAAAGATAGGGGCTTATAGTTTCGCCTCCCAACGCATTCACCTCAAGGGTGATGTCAACAATAACAACTCATGCCACCCAACTGGACATATGTGCCTAGATCTTTCCTCACCACATGATGCATGCCAAAGGAGAAAAATAAAAGGAATAGGGAGAAAAACTGTGACTCTTGCATAAAAGTAAATACATAAAAGTAAAAGATAGGCCCTTCTTAGAGGGAAGCAGAGGTTGCCATGCACTTATTTGTTTATTTGCTCAACCCCTTAGTGCAAAAGAACGTCACGTTGTATTGCCCCTTGTGATAGCGACCTTTATTATGCTGTCTGTCGCTTTTATTCTTCACCATCACAAGTTCGTACAACGCTCAATTTTCTCTTAATCTCACATATTTAGAAGCAATTTTTATTACCTTATTGCACCGATGACAACTTACTTGAGGGATCTTGCTCAATCCCTAGGTAGGTATGGTGGACTCTTGAAAATAAGATTTGGGTTTAAGGGTTTTTGGATGCACAAGTAGTATCTGTACTTAGTGCGGAATTTTTGGCTAGCAAAGATGGGGGGCAAGCACCACATGTTAAAGGATCTATGAGAATATGACTTCTATGTGAATATGAACAAACATAAATCGCTAAGTTGTCTTCCTTGTCCAACGTCAATTTTTTTGGCATATAATATTTTGATGGGGGCTCACAATCACAAAAGATTTCTAGGATAGTATATTTATATGTGAATCTTATCTTCCCTTATTATTTCTTTCATGAGTTGCATCATTGACCAATGCTATGTTTGTCAATCTCTAATAAAATTTTCTACTTATACTTTTCCTTATGTGGTGTCATCACATACCATAAGATTAGCATGTGGTCTTTTTGATTTATTTCCTTTCCTTTTATTTATTTCCTTTATTTTTATTTATTTCCTTTCTTTTTTTCAACATGAAAGTAAAGAAAGCAAAAACTCAAACTAAACTTTATTATATATCTCGCACACGATTACAAGGATAGATCACTAAGCAAACTCTCAAAAAGAAAGGATCAAACTAAAATTTTATTCATCCAAAGCAAAAGATCGAACTAAAATAAGTAAAAGAAAAATATAGTGGGGATGATACGATACCAGGGCACCTCCCCCAAGCTTGGCGGAAGCCAAGGAGAGTGCCCATATCCGATACTCAATTTTCTTTTGGTGATGAAGAAGAAGGTGGTGGTGGTGTAGTGGTATTCTCCAATATAACCACGAGTAAATCCTTCAAACCTTGAATCTCCCGAAGGGCTTGATGAAGTAACTCACTGTTTTTCTTCACTTCAGTCATTATGTGTTTATTTTCTGGGCCTGTTGGGGATATAACTATTAGGTATGACCTGCACAAGAGGGGCCGGGTCATACCGTTGGCGACTCAAGGATGAAGATGGCAGGTTATTAAGCAAGCCTATTGAAGGCCCAAGACCTAGGGGCGACTTGAGGCCCAAGAGGATAAATCGCCATATGTGTAACTTGTATTGTAAGGCAAGTGTAGTTAGTCACCGAGCCGGACACATTGTGTATGAGCCGGCCGGGACTCTGTAAGCCGTCGGGCATCATCCTGGGTATATAAAGGGGTGATCTGGCGGTGGGTTAAGACAAGAAACAACAAGTCAAGAACCAGGTCAAGCATGTTCGCTCCCTAGTAATCGAAACCCAAGCAATACAACCTAAAGCAGGAGTAGGCTTTTACCTCGTTGAGAGGGGCCAAACCTGGGTAAACTCTCTATGTCCTTTGTCCCGTTTAACTCCTTCAAGCTAACCTAGTTGAGATGGCTCCACACCTAAGTCCTTTTGCTAGGGCATCTGTCGTGTTAAGTCCACGACAGTTGGCATCCACCGTGGGGCCAGCGCACGGTGGTGTTGAGTTCTTGAAGGGAAACTTCGCAGGGATCAAGGGATACATCATGGGCCAGATGACCAAGAGTCATCGCGGCAAGCTCTACATCGATGACGCTGGCTGGGGCCCCGAGGCCGTCTTGATTGAGTATGGGTACTGGGTCCGCTTTGGCGGAATCCACATCTTCATCGGCAAGATCGGTGAGTCAGGGCCTGAGCTGGACACCTGCACCGACATTGTCGAGACGGCTCAACGTGCATGACCCGCCAAGGTTCAAACCACCGTGAAGCATGCTTTCGTGGGCTTTATTCAAGGAGTTGATCTTGATGAAGGATCTGTATCCGGTGGAGAGACGGCCATCTACTCTAGTGATGAGTCCTCAACCAGTGAGACCACCAATTCCATATATCAATTGCAAGATGGTGGGCTTGGGGGCTGTTCTGATGGCGACAGTATTCCGGACCCCTATGAGCCGTCGAACCGGGTTGCAATCTTCATGGCCGGTACACAACCAATGTTCGGTTCGATGACCGTCGCGGCTATGACCTCCAGCTCAACGGATGCGGGGACGGCTGGTGCTAGAGGCTCTTTGCACCCACCGGCTCAGGTTTTGACCGAACTTTTGAATGCTTTGGCGACTTTAATGGGAACAGAGGTAACCCCAGAAACTCAAGAACAACATAAAGTGGATGTTGCGAAGCTGCGAGACGAGATAGCTCAAGCCAAGGAAGAACATGCTGCTGAGAACGCTAGGATGGCGACGGAGCAAGACGCCTTGGACGCGCAATATCGAAGTCAGGTAGAGTCTTTCTGGCCCACCTTGGATCAGAATGCTTCAAACGCTATTATGAGGAGGAGGCACCAGAGTCGTCTACCTTCGGAGTATGATGCAAGAAACCTTTTCAACACACCTGGGGCAGGAACCACTAACCCGCCGATGGTGAACCAAGCCGTCGAGGCGCCTTCCGCCGGAGCACCGGTTCAGCCACATGCTGCAGACCCACCACGTTTGAATTCCACTCCGCCTCAGCATGTTCTGACACCACCGGGTCATTATTCTAACCCTATGGACAAGATGATCACCGTGGCTACCTGATTGACAGCTCTCCCTGTTCAAGACAAGTCACCAGCTGCGATGGAGAATGGAGGGCCGGAGAGCTCCTTCAGATAGCGGTGGCGTAGCAGGTGGCTTATTCGTACATCCGTGATCGGATTCATTCAACCCCGCATCCAAGCCAGAGTTATAGCAGGCACATTGATTCGCCAGCAGTGTCGAGCAGTGAGCGGCACCATAACCAGCCTCATAGGCCTGACCCGCCGTGCGCTGATAATGATGCTCAAGCTTTGGTGGACCAGGGAAGAGCGCGGCGCGAGGCTGAGCTGGTTGCTCAGCAACGATCTCCAGTTTACCCATTGGCATCTCTATAGGCAGGTGTGACCTCCAGAACCCTTGGTGTGCCATGTTTAGTGCCGGCTCTATGGAACGAGCGCTTGCCTAAGGATTTCAAGGGCCCTCGCAAGGTTCCTAATTATACAGCGGATCAACCCCCAGAGGCTTGGATTGAGAGCTACGAGATGGCTATGGAGATGTTGGATGTTAGTGATGCTGCATGTGCTAAGTATTTCACCATGATGTTGGATGGGCCGACACGTACCTGGCTAAAGGGTTTTCCCGCTAAGTCCATTCGATCATGGGCTGAGCTAAAGGTGTGTTTTATTCAAAATTTCAAAGGCACATGTAAGCAGCCTATGTCGATTCTGGACTTAGACTCCTGTGTCTAGGGAGAGGGCGAGTCAACAACCAATTTGGTGCACAGGATCTCGACCATTATCCATTCATCAAACAATATCAACGCCGGTTCAGCCGTCCTAATGTTGGAAAAGAATTACTGTTTTCTTCCTCTTAAGCAGAAGCTAGGGTGGCTTAAGCGCCACTAAATGATATGGGGGAGCTCATGGCGGCTCTCGTCAAATACGCCGACTCTGGTAGTACTAAGGACCCTGAGTCTGATGAGGTGAAGATTGGCAAGGGGAAGAAGAGTGGCAATGCAAAGGGGCAACATAATATGGGAAGTCAAGGTGGTAATGGTAAGCGCAAGGCCTATGACGGCCTGGACTTTGTGGCTAACACTAATACGCAGAACAATAATCTGCGTCGTAAAGGGAAAGCATCAACACCCCGGTTTGGAGGGCCGAAGTTCAACCTTGAGGCCATGATGAATCAACCTTGCCCGAAGCATGGTACGCAAGGGAAGCCGGCCAGTCATCTATGGAAGGATTGCTTCATCATGAGGGAGTATAGAAATTCCAAATTTTTCCAGAATAATCTTGGCCCGAATGGCGGCTCAGGATTCGTCTCTCACGGACATGGCTTTGGCGGTGGCGGCTCAAGCTCTGGTTTTCAGGGCCAAGGCAATCAAGGTGGTTTTAGTCAGCAATCTGGTCAAGGGAATCAACAGCAGCAGTCTAGTTATCAGAGCAATCCAAAGCAGCTAAATAGTGGTCAATATCATGTGTTTACCACAAGTCTGTGCAAATGAGATCAGAAAGTCCATAACCGGGTAGTGAATTTGGTTGAGCCGGCGGTCCCCTGTTACTTGCGATGGTCTAAGCAGCCTATCGTATGGATCCCTGAAGATCACCTGCCTTGGGTTGACAATCCGGGTCAATTGGCTTTGGTGGTTGCTCCTCAGGTGGGAGTATACAAGCTCACAAAGGTGCTTATGGATGGAGGCAGTAGTATCAATATCCTTTACTATGATACTTTACGCCATATGAATTTGACCGACAAAGATCTTAAGTCGTCTTCTACTGTTTTTCATGGGGTGGTGCCTGGTAAGTCGACATATCCGGTGGGTAGGATAACCTTGGAAGTGGCTTTCAGCAATGACCATGACTTTAGAGCTGAAAAATTGACCTTTGAGGTGGTCAAGATCAAGAGTCCTTATCACGATTTGTTCGGGCGGCCGGCTTATGCCAAATTTAGAGCACGACCTTGTTATGTTTATTTGCAGCTTAAAATGCCGGGTCATAAAGACACTATCACGATGCACGGTGATAGGAAGATAGCTCTGGATTGTGAAGAAGGTGATGCTGCCTATGCTAAGTCTGTTTGTGCAACAGAGGAGTTGAAGTTTTACAAAGATAATGTTGACCCGGTAGATATTGCACCTTTGAAGAAGCCAACTACAGAGCATGACCCCTTGTTGAAGTTTTAAGTCGGCAGATGACACTAAGCTGATCGACTTTGTTCCTGGTGATTCATCCAAGTAGTTCAACATCAGTGCTAATATGGATCCGAAATAGGAAAGCACGCTCATCGAGTTCATCCGTGAGAGCCGGGACATCTTTGCATGGAAACCTTCTGACATGCCAGGTGTACCGAGGGAACTCGCTGAGCACACTCTTAATGTTGATCCAAATTTTAAACGGGTCAAGAAATTCCTTCGTCATTTTAATGAAGAGAGGCACAAGGCCATTGGTGAAGGAGTGGCCCGGCTCTTGGAGGCTGGGTTCATCATTGAAGTTTTTCACCCCGAGTGGTTGGCTAACCCGGTGCTGATCCTTAAGAAAAATGGCCCCTGGCATATGTGTGTGGACTATAAAGATCTTAATAAGGCCTGTCCGGCTGACCCTTTTGCTCTCCCTCGTATTGATCAGATTATTGTTGCTACGGCGGGGTGTGAGCGTTTGAGTTTTCTGGAGGCTTATTCTGGTTATCATCAGATCAAGATGGCAGTTAAGGACCAACAGAAGACAACTTTCATCACTCCCTTTGGAGCCTTCTTCTATGTCTCTATGCCTCTTGGGCTCAAGAGTGCCCAGGCAACTTATCAGCGTGTGTTCAAAATTGCCTTCATGACCAGATTGGACGCAATGTTCATGCTTGTGTGGATGATATTGTTGTGAAATCCAGGAAGGAGACCTTGATAGATGATTTGAAAGAGACCTTTGACAATCTGCGGGTCTACAAGATGATGCTTAATCCGGAAAAATGTATCTTCGGTGTCCCAACAGGCAAGCTCTTAGGGTTTTTGGTTTTTGAAAGCGACATTGAAGCTAACCAGGAGAAGATCAAGGCTATCACTTCTTTCGCTAAGCCGGCGTGTATTAACGATGTCCAGCGTCTAGCGGGTCGTATTGCGGCCTTAAGCCAGTTTATAAGCTGTTTGGGCGAAAAGGCTATCCCTCTGTATCAGATGATGAAGAATACAAATCATTTTGTTTGGAGTGATGCTGCCAATGAGGCGTTCGAGGCGTTGAAAAAGCAGTTGGCTGAGCCGCCAATCCTTGCAACTCCTATTGACAAGGAGCCCTTACTGTTATATGTGGTTGCTAATAGCCGAGCCGTCAGTGTGGCAATTGTTGTGGAAAGGAAGGAATCAGGCACGGAATATCCGATTCAGCAACCGATTTATTATGTCAGTGAGGTGCTTATTGAGTCTATGCAGAGATACCCACATTGGCAGAAGTTGGTTTATGGTGTGTTCATGGCTAACCGTAAGTCGAAACAGTATTTCCTTGGTCATCCCATCACTGTGGTTAGTTCTGTCCCATTAGGGGATATTATTCAAAACAGAGAAGCCACAGGTTGGGTAGCCAAGTGGGCCATTGAGTTTGGTCCCCATGGTCTGAAGTATATGCCTCAGACAGCTATCAAGTCTCAAGCACGCGTGGATTTCATCAATGATTGGACAGAGTTGTAGATGCCTGAGGAAAAGCCGGATAGCACATATTAGACTATTCACTTTGATGGATCCAGGCAATTGGAAGGCTCGAGGGCTAGAGTTATTTTGACTTCCCCATGAGGTGATAATTTTTGTTATGTTTTAAGGTTGATGTTCCCTTGTACTAACAATGCAGCTGAGTATGAAGCCTTGCTGCATGGTCTTGGAATGTCTAAAGAGATGAATCTAAGCAGGATGAGGTGTTTTTGCCACTCAGACTTGGTGGCTTAGCAAGTTTCAGGCACCTGGGATTCAAAGGATCCACTCATGGCGGCTTATCACCGAGAGGTTGATGTTATTGCTGGTCATTTCAAAGGTTATCAAGTGGAACATGTTGATCACAGGAAAAATGAGGCGGCTGATGATTTAAGCCAGCTAGGGTCCTAGTGTAAGCTGGTACCACCTAATGTTTTCCTTGATATTCTGCATAATCCTTCGGTTAAATTGCCTACGGAGGAATATCTTGCTATTCCTGACCCGGAGGCGCAGTTGGTGGCGGATCTTCATGCTATTCTTGATTGGACAGTTCAATATTTGGCTTATATGACCCGAGGCGAGTTACATGAAGACGGAACTTTGGCCAGGCAGGTAATCCGGTGGTCTAAGTCGATGACTATTGTCAATGGAGAGTTACACCGACGCAGTGTCACAGGGGCGTTTCAATGTTGTGTTTCTCCTGAGGAGGGTCGTGAGATTCTACGAGAGATTCATGAAGGGGATTATGGTCACCATGCTGGCTCTAAATCTCTTGTGGCTAAGGCTTTTTGTCATGGGTTTTATTGGCTGACGGCTCATGCTGATGCGGAGGATTTGGTTAGCAAGTGTGATGGTTGTTAGAAAATTTCAAGGCGAGCTCATGTGCCGGCTCAAGAATTAAGGATGATTCCTATTACTTGGCCATTTGCAGTCTGGGGGATGGATATGGTTGGACCTTTTGAAAGGTCCAAGGACAAAAAGACTCACCTCTTGGTGACTGTTGACAAGTTTACAAAGTGGGTTGAAGCTGAGTCGGTCAGTAAATGTGATGCAGAGATGGTGGTTCAATTCATTAAAAAAGTGATCTTTTATTTTGGATACCCTCATAGTATCATAACTGATAACGGTACTAAGTTGTCTAAGGGTGCAATGAAAGAATTCTGTCAACAGGAGCATATTCGTCTTGATGTATCATCGGTGGCTCACCCCCAGTCCAATGGCCAAGCTGAAAGAGCCAATCAAGAAATCTTGAAAGGCATAAAGCCTCGACTTATGGTCCCTTTGCAGAGGACACTGGGCTGTTTGGTTAAGGAGTTACCTTTAGTGCTTGGGACTGTCAATACCACCCATAACAGATTGACGGGTTACACGACTTTCTTCATGGTTTACGGAGCAGATGCGGTTCTCCCAAGTGACATCCATCAGGACTCTCCCCGTGTGGCGGCTTATGTTGAAGCTGATAATGAAAAAGCACACCAGGATGCTCTTGACCTTCTGGATGAGGAGCGTGACCCTGCGGCGGCTCATTCGGCAATTTACCAGCAAGATCTGTGTCGTTATCATAGCCGCCGGGTTAAAACTCGGACCTTTCAAGAAGGTGACTTGGTACTCCGGCTCATCCAGGATCAAACAGACATGCATAAGTTATCCCCACCTTGGGAAGGGCCCTTTGTGGTCAGTAAAATCTGAACAACGGGTCATACTATCGTATCGATGTTCGAGACCACGAAGACTCACGCATGTCGGAGGAGGAGACCCGCCGGCCGTGGAATATTGCTCATCTTCGGCCTTATTACACCCGAGCGACCGACTCTTGTGATGTACATACTTCTACCAATGTATATATTATTATTAGTATAATAAAGCCGACATCCCTGATAATTCAGGGCCTCTATCATTTCATTTATGAGAATTTGAGTCTTTATTGTCAATTCATAAAATCACTTGGGGGCTTCCTGTTCAAATGAACATAGCTATAACTACCCTACTGATCCGACTTGTACGCCTTGATCAAAATATTACTTGGGGGCTCTTTGTTAATGAAAAGAGCTTTGTTGTCCCTTGTAATCACTACAAAAAAAAAGACACATCCGTGACATTTTGGGCCGAACGAATTTTTTTCTGTCATACTTATGACACTTCTATGACGATAATTGTGACAAAACCCGGTATCATCATAGATGTGGTGGGCTCCTACTTCTATTAGAAAAACTCAGGATAGAAAATGGGCTTTTCGTCCTGGGCGGGCCGGAGAAGCAGCTGCATGACATTCTTTGGGCCGTCCATGACGAAAAAACCATGGTAGAGGCGAGGGCGAGGAAAATTTCGGCGAGTTCCCGGTTACGGTGGGTGGTCGGGGGCCGAGCGATGCATGTTTCTCTCGTACACGTACGTGCGTGTGTGCGAGGCGTTGGGCTCTAACTGAACCCGAGGGAGGCGTCGCCTAACTGAACCCGAGCGATTGCACTGCAGGTTACGCGTTACTGAACCCGAGCGATCGATCGATGGCTGTTAACTTAACCCGATTGAGCGATTCCTTCGCTACTGTTGCTAACTGAAGCCGATCGATGCTGCCTCTAGATGAACAGTGAGCGTTTGCTAGGGGGGGGGTTTGGATGAACAGTGATCATTGCGGGGGGGGGGGGGTGGATGAACAGTGAGCGGTGGGGTGGATGAACAGGACCCCCATGGTGTTGCCTCTGGATGAACAGGACCCTGATCGATCGAGCCGGTTGGGGCTGGATGAACAGGATCCGGTGGAGGGCTGGATGAACAGGACGACCCCGTGGAGGGCTGGATGAATAGTAGATGGTGGAGGGGTGGATGAACAGTAGCCCGTGGAGGGGTGGTTGAACTGGAGCCCGTGGAGAGGGGTGGTTGAACAGTAGCCGGTGGACTAGCGCGTGGTGGAGGCTGGATGAACAGGATCCCGTGGATGAACAGTCATAGGTGGAGGCTGGAGGAGGTCGATGGTGGATGAACAGTAGCCCGTGGAGGCTGGAGGAGGTCAACAGTGGAGATGAACAGTATCCCGCGAAGTCCCGTTTTGCGGTACGCCACACCCCTCCCGATGAACAGGACCCCCGTTTCGACCGTAGCGCTCCAACACAAGTCCGTTTCCTCCATTTTGCGGTACGCCACACCCCTCCCGATCAACAGGACCCCGTTTCGACTGTAGGAGGTCCAACACAAGTCCATTTCCTCCGTTTTACAGTACGCCAGACCCCTCCTGATGAACAGGATCCCGTTTCGAACGTGGCCTGTCGAACACAAGGCCGTTTCCTCCATTCTGCGGTACGCCAGGCCTCGTTTCCATCGCCTATTCCGTCCAAGCCGGTTGGCTCCCACGCATTCCGGTGCCTCCCGATGAACACGCCGCCTTCCGTTGCCTCACTATGAACACGACGACGATGCAGTTTCTCTGTTCCGACCCAGCGATGTACATGAGCCATGGCCGTACATATGCACGAGTAGGCGTTCGAGACCCACCCGTATGTATGTACATGACCGTATTTTCTTTCTCGCACACTGGCCGCTGTACATACGTGTACATGCTACATGCGCGCCTCTACCACGACACGTGTGCGCCTCTAGATCCACCAGTATGTACATACACGTTCGCGACCAGAATGACAACACTACGTACGCTTAGACCAGGTGGGTCCCGACTGTCAGGCACTTTCTTGTGTGCGAAGATGTAGCTGGTGGGTCCCAACAGTCAGGGGGAAACATTTTTTCTTCTGGACGCACTTCCTTGCGTGCGAAGATGTAGCTGGTGGGTCCCAGCAGTCAGGGGGGAAACATTTTTTTTCACGAAATAAGGTGGCCCGTCCGGTGGATCCTGCTCTCAGGTGGAGGAATAATTATTTTCCATGTAATAAGGAGGCACTTCCTTGCAGCCGCCCTCTCCACATACAGTACTCTCCGATGGAAGTCGTTCCTTGACCATATTGACCACACCGCGCCGAGAGCACTAGGGCGGTGGACAAGGGCGAGGCCTAGGAAGGGGGCGACACGGAGCCGAGGAAGACGCGATAGTGGAAGCCCGCGCGGAGAGGAATACGAGGGTTCACTGGTTCGGCTGCGGTGTGAGGCTGCCGTCGCTGCAGGGGCCTGGCCAGCGGTTGGAATAGTAGCGGGAGGTGAGGGCTCCGCGGCAGCACAGCCGGCCACCGGAGGCAGGAGCATGCGGCACAACCGGCGCTGCTTTGGGTGGCTAGAGCAACAATACCAGAGGTTGAAGAAGCACTATGGCCGTTGGATGGACATCGTACGGTCACTGGAGCTAGAATCGTTCATATTGACTAAGTTGACAAAGCCCTCCGTCCCCGTCAACTTAGTAGGCCCACAAGTCAGCCTCCAACCAAGTTGGGTCCCAGTTAGCAGGGGGAGTATTACTTTTTTGTGCATAATAAGGAGGCACTTCCTTGCGACTGCCGTGGACCCAGCTGCCAGCCTTTCCACGTACAGTACTCTTCTGATGGAAGTCGGTCATTGACCATATTAACCATGCCGCGCCGAGAGCACCACGGCGGTGGACGACGGCGAGGCCTAGGAAGGGGATGACGCGGAGCCGGGGAAGACGCGGCCGTGAATGCCCACGCGGAGAGGACTACGAGGGTTCACTGGTTCGGCTGCGGTGTGAGGCTGCCGTCGCCGCAGAATAACAGGGGGTGTGGGTGAGTGGAAGGATGGCCTGGCTAGCGGTGGGAGTAGTATGGGGGCGGTGATGCCCCCGCGGCAGCACAGTCGGCCACGGGAGGCAGGAGCAGGCGGCATGACCGGCGCTGCTTTGAGCGGCTAGAGCAAGAAGACGAGAGGTTGAAGAAGCACTATGGTCGTTGGATGGACATCGTACGGTCACTGGAGTATTGACTAAGCTGACAAAGCCCTCCGTCCCCGTCAACTTAGTAGGCCCACAAGTCAGCCACCCACTATGGTGGGTCCCAGCTAGTAGGGGGTATTCATTTTTTTGTGCGTAATAAGGAGGCACTTCCTTGCGTGCGAAAATATAACTGGTGGGTCCGACCGGTCAGTGGGGGACCGTTTTTTCACGAAATACAGAGGCCCTTCCCATGGGTCCTAGATGTCAGGTGGAGGAATCATTATTTCACGCATAATAAGGAGGCATTTCCTTGCGTGCGGCCATGGACCTAGCTGTCAGCCTCTGCATGTACAGTCCACTTCCAATGGATGTCGTTCATTGACCATGTTGACCAGGCTGCGCCGAGAGCACCAGGGCGGTGGACAACGGCGAGGCCTAGGAAGGGAACGACACAGAGCCAGGGAAGACTCGGCAGCTGTTTCCCACGCGGAGGAGTACGAGGGTTTACTGGTTCGTCTGCCATTCCCGAAGAATAACAACAGGTGTGGGTGAGTAGAGGGATGGCTAGGCCAGCGATGGGAGTATGGTGGGGCGGTGAGGCCTGCGCGACAGCATAGCCGGCCGCAGGAATCGGGAGCAGGCAGTCCCGCCGGCACTTGTTTGAGCGGCTGGAGCAGGAACATCAGAGATTGAAGAAGAACGACAACCGTTGGATGGACATCCAACAGTCACTGCTCTTGTGTGTTGACTAAGTTGACAGGGTGTTGCGTGTGCATCAACCTTTTTTTAGGAAAGCATACGCGTCAACCTGTAGTAGGCGCAAAGTCAACCTCAAATCTGTTGAAAACATCATACAACCCATCTACCATTATTTCTAATAATCTACATCCCATTTGCTAATTCTTAAGAATTTTATTGGAGCCCATCTTTTTTTGTTAGCATTACACCCCATATTGTGGCCACGGTTAAAAAGTATATGAAATTTCGCATATTTCGGCGCGGTCAACTGTTTTTAATCCTGAAATATCGATTCACATTCAAACTATTTTGAAATATAATTTATATAAATATAAAATCAAAATAATTGTCCACACATAAAAATCAATGGAATTTAAAATCATGTAATGGAAAAAATTTGAAACTAATTCCTGGTTTGATGTGTTTTAAAAATGTACAACCCATTTCTAGGCAAACCGAATGAAACTCTCCTCGTCTTGAAAGATTTGCAGCCCAACAGGGCTGATAAAGCAAGTAGGCCTCGTTTGGGTATTTCTTTTAAAAAAAATAGAACCGGGCTAGCCATTTTCAGCAAGAAAAAAAACAACTGGGCTCACAATGTGGTAAACATAAATAAAACCCTGGCTAGACGGGCCACAACCCCCGCACAGCCCCGTTGTTACCCTGATCCGTTGCTAAAACTAGTATAAATAACAACTGCTTGTTCCTTAAAAAAACTGCGCGACCTGCTGGGTCCCTGGTGTCAGCCGCTCATAGTGTAATTCTCTCATTTATTGACTATGTTGGCAATGGCGTGAGCCCCAGATGTCCAACCATTAGGAGGAACCATATTTTTGGGCTTGTAATATAGAGGCACTTAGTACGAGGGTTGACTGGTTCGGGTGCGGGTGCGTGTTGGGGCTGACATCGCCGAAGAATAACAGGACGTGTGGGGGAATAGAGGGAGGGACTGGCCAACGTTGGAGGGTACGTACGGTAGGGCGGTGGAGGCGCAACCAACCATGGGAGGCGGGAGCAGGCAGAGCCGATGAGGTGGTTTGGCTTGGGCGTCTGGAGGAAGAAGAAGACAAGAGACAGAAGATACACGACGGATGTTGGATGTCAATCGAACGGCTGGTAGGCAGAATCGTTTGTTGACTCGCTAGTAAGTCGACACCACCTTGGATAGGCTATTTCCTCGCGGGTCCCAAAGGTCAGAATCCAAATTTGTCACGGTCATGCAGCCTTTCCTATGAAAATTTACACCCCATTTGATGTGCTAGTTTGAAATAAGTTTGTGGGTGCTGGTGGGGGCTAATCACTTGGCTTCTGTAATGCACAGTGAGCTCAAGAAGCCGGAAAGAGTGATGTTATTTCCCTTGGTTGGGATTTGTTACAATATTTCACTCTAAATTAAACGAATGGCAAGCCATTTGCTTCGTTTCAAAGAAAATATGACAGTCACAACCGAGTGAAAAGGGCAAGAACATCTAACTCCAGCTTACAAACCGTACAAAAGCACGAGGGTTAATTGTTCATCAGGTTTACAAAAAAACCCAGGTTGAAAAGGGCAACAACATCTAACTCCAGCATTGTTTTCGGCAGTCACAGTCAAATGGATCTTTCAGGTCCATAGAATGAACATCCTGGGTCATAAAATTTACTGGATTATGACCACAATATGTTGTAAATAGAAGCCCGACACGTTCAGAAGCTCTTTTGCCCACCTGAAACTCCTTTTTTTGCTCTTCAACATATCCATCCATCAAAACCATGCTGTTGATAAACTTAAGCCTGATGGACAATAGTAACCTCGCATTCAACAAGAAGAATGTGACAAATCTAGTGTTTGCACGGTTGGCTACATATCGTTCTAGCGTTATTGTCTTCAAACGAATCTCATGCGAAGTGAGAAAATCCCGATGCTTACGAATCCACCGATTGGTTATAACTTTCTTACCCCGTCCTGTTGCCTAAATAGACATGAAGATTGAAAACAGTTAAGGTATAATAAAAGAGTGTCGAAAGAGCAACAACTGAACGGTTAATTCTAGTAGACTATATGCAGGTTTCCAATGTGCGTGAAATTATCACCTTTATATACAACCTCTCCAGACATAGAAAGCATTGCAGCACTAATAATCTTGTTTAGATCAAAACTATTCAGTTTGGATATATAAGATCTTGACAGAATCCAGCACCATTGATAGGCCATCTATGGAGAAACTCTTCATTGAGCATTGAACATTGAAAGGACATACGGTGCCCCCATGTGTGGTTTTGGTAATTGATGACATTCTCTATGGACTAATGGTTGCATTGAGTTATATTGGAAGGATTTGTCCATAGCCTTTTCTTGAAGTCCATGTGTTGGTTTCAAGGAGTTTATGTGTTGACCAAGGTGCTATTAAGGAATTATCCAAAGATTGGTCATGCGAGTGTTGAGATTATTGCAAGCATCTCTTAAAGAAGAAGATTGTGTGATCATTCATGTTTACCTTAAAGACATCATCCAAATGAAGAGAGTTGGAAATTTTCAAGGTTGATCAAGACTAAGTCAAGAGTGAATCAAGTTGATCAACCCACAAAGCATAGAAGATGTACCGAGAGGGATCAAGTGATCCCATGGTATGTTAAGCATTGTCCATTGTGCTTTGTGCACTAACCCATGGTCTATGTGAGAGTTCTATGTGGGGTTAGGTACGTGTTCATGGGCTTGCGTCAAGAGGAAGATATCACTCAACCCATGGAGAGGATGACATCAAGTGATGATCGTCACCAAGATTCCCGTGTGCAAGTTCAAGTGGAGCATCACGAAGATATCAAGTGCTTGAAGCTTGCCGTCCATTTTGGTGTCAATTGACTTGTGAAGATGTGCCAAAGAGTGGCTCACCAATAGTGGAGTATGGGGGCTCAATCAACTAGTCTTCGTCGAGCGAGCGCAATCAAGAAAGGTGGTCCAACTTGGGGGAGTCAGGATCATCATCATCTAGCTCAAGTGGACTTCAGGCAAGGTGAAGGTTTTCCCTTGATAGGTTTTATATTTTACCGGTCTCATGGTGATAGTTTGGAGACCGGGTTATAGGATCGCTAGCCGTACTATCAAGGGGGGCTCTCAAGTGACTAGCTTGATCGTATCGTTCATCGAGAGCTCAAACCATTGCATCCTTGCATCTTCTTTCTTGATTCTTATTTGTATTTTCTTTTTAGGTTTTAGAGCTTGTGGTCATCTTCTTGACAAGCTCGAGTTCATCGAAAACGGAGTTCACATGCTTCTTCTATTGCGTTTTCGGTGTTGGAGGTTTTACTGGTCCTATTCGAGGAAGGGTTCTCACCTTTTTATTTTTGGACTTTTCTAGTTTGCTTCTTATTGTTATTTCTATCAAGATTGTGTTTTGCCTTGTCGCTAGCTTTCCAACAAACTTGGTTTCATTGATTTCGGAGTCCGTTTGCAGAAGTTGTGGCAGTTTTGGTGTTCTGAAAAGGCTGCAACGGTACTACCGCGAATTGGAGCGGATGTCATTTTTTACTACCACTCCGGAATGGTACTACCGCGGCTCCTACAACGGTAGTACCGCTCCGGACCAGAAACTCGTCCCAAGTCATGCGGTGGTAGGCACGAATGTTTTTTTAGTACCGCTTGCAAGCAGTAGTACCGCTACCCTTTGTGGTAGTACCGCGATCACTAGCGGTACTATCGTGAGGACGAGCGGTATATCTCTCATGAGAATTTCAAATACTTAAAGTCCATTGATTATCTCTCGTTGGATCCTCTTATTGCCTCTTGTTAAGTTTTCTTTGGTATCACATTATGGGGGAGTAATATGCTATGGGCATATTACAAGCCTAGAAAATGTGTACATTTGAGATATTGTCACTTAGAGTTGATATTGTAATTATATTGTTCCTAGGTGACATGTTAGCTCTACAAGTTGCAGCTTGCTTGTGTTTGTTGTGAAGATGATGTTGGATATCCTTGTTATCTACCACCAGGAATTATTTCCAAATACTTCTTGTCTTTTGACAATTGGTATTCACTTATGTGTGGTAGAATCTATTGATCATCTTTACATTGGTTTTTGTTTTTATTTGCCTTTTCTCTTGCCAAGGATTGTGTCAGCTCCCATTGTCTTCCATACCACTTGTGGATCTTGTTAACTTCTTGTTCTTGTCTAGTGTTTTCTAGATATAGTGAAAGTGGTGATCCCAACTTGTGCATTTTGTATTCAAATGCACAACTCGTGGGGGAGCTATCCTATTTTCTATAAAACACTCATCTTGTGATCCATATCAAGTGTGTGTTGGTGGAAGGCAAGCCGTTTTCCTTTTGGTACCTTGTGCCATCATGAAACTTTGTTGAGAGCTTGGTTTGTTTGGAACCATCCTCTATTTGGGAGTTTGACATCTTTAATTTAGTGTGTATCAATGGATATCTCATTCCTTGATGTATCTTCAATGATATCTTCCAAGTGATGTTTTCTCCATTTGGTATCCTTTTTCACTTGGCATTTCATTTTCTTTTGTTTTCGGTTCTTGAAAGTTTCGAGCATGCATATTTACTTCATGTATTTTATTTGGCATGCTTTCTTTCTTTGACACAATATATAGGGGCAACTCTGCCAAGTCTCAAATTGGATTAGATGTGCATGATATTTATTTTCATATCTATATGCACATATTTATGTGGAGTTTGTCCTATGTATTGGTGTTTCTAACTCTTTGGTCCCAATGAGTTTGGGTACTGTTTAGTTTGTGTGTTCTTCTAGGAACCTTTGGAGATGCATTGGATGCTCGACTCACTCACAAGGAAGGTGTTGTCACCATGTGCTTATTGGAGTCAAGCTAGGATGATCAATGAACTACTATCTACCTTCAATTGGTATCTACTACATCCTCCCAATGGTATCTCAGTAACAAGTATCACCATCTACTTCACACATTTCTTGCATCAACCTTGTGTAGGTTGTATCATGGCATGTAATTCATTCTTTCTTGTGATACTTGTTTCCTTTCTCAAAGCATCTCAACGATGATCTCATGTTGGTAGTTGTGAGGTCTTTGATGGTTGTGTGGTAGGAATTCATTTATATACAATAAGACCTTATCTAGCCATGTGCTATGCTTCCAAGCAAATATCTTATTGGTATATGTATGACTTCCTTTTGGATATCTTGTTCCTTCGTGTTGTAACTATGTCGGGTATACATCCTTCTTTGTAGACATATATCATCATGATTTCGTCTACCTAGAACCTTATACACCTGAGAGAAATTACATCTCTAGATGATGTCCTTCCTTTCACGTCCACCTTGTCTTTCTTAGGTTATTTCTTTGGTGGTTCCGTGAAAGCTTTTGTCTTGAGTGCGGATCTTATATCTTGTTGCATCTTGATGCACTCTTGTGTGGTGAAGATTATTTTTCCTCATGCTTGTCTTTACGAGGCTTTTCCATCTTAATTGGTATCCCTCGTCTTGATAAGGCTTTCTTTTTCTTTCTTCACCATGGGTTGTCGCAAGCCATGTTGTTAACTCACATTTTGGTGAGCTTGTAAATCCAGTTTCTTGTTGGATGTATGTGGGGAGGACATGTCATGCACCGTGTATCTCATTTATCCAAGACTATGTTGATGCTCTATGCTCATCCTTATATTAGTATTCTCAAGTGCTTTGTCATGACTCACACACATCATTTTGGTTGAGCCTTTTCTTAAGTTGCCTCTTTTGCATGTTGCTCAATCATGTGTTTGTTTCAAGTGCTAGGCTTTGTTTCCTATAAGCTCACTTGCACTTGTTGTGAGTTTCTATTGATTTTGGGGGAGTGATGATCCTATTTTGTGCCAGTTGTATTCAAATACAAATATTCTTATTTATGCACAAATCATGGGGAGCTTCTCTAGTTTCTTTAGAACACTCCTATGCTCATACCATAATATCTTTTATTCTTGTGGATCGTAGGATCTTTGGTCTAGTTGGTTCAATTGATATCCTTTGATTGCTTACTTCAATTGGTATCTTTTGACTGCTTGATTGCTTGTGTCTCTCTTTGTTATGTCTTTATGGCATATCATTCTTTAGCAATCTTTGTGCCTCAATATAGTTTGTGTTCCTCCAAGTATTTACCTTTGGTTATGTGTATTGCATTCCACTGTCTTGTTGAGAAATACACAATTTATGGAGGACCACAATTTATATTGGCCTTCTTAGCTTTTCGCCCATTTTGGCAATCGATGACAATGGGGGAGAAGTTTCAGAGTGTTTTGTGGAAAAGGTTAGAGAGTTATCTCCTCTTGCTTTAGTTTTGTTCCTTAGCATTTGCATCTCATACGCATGCACTATTGTTTGTTGCATTGCATGGTGATGCACTATTGGTTGTTGCATTGCATGGTGATGCATAATTCCTTGTATAAACTCTCTTGAAAATGATTGCCATCAATTACCAAAATGGGGGAGATTGAGAGGACATGCGGTGCCCCCATGTGTGGTTTTGGTAATTGATGACATTCTCTATGGACTAACGGTTTCATTGAGTTATATTGGAAGGACTTGTCCATAGGCTTTTCTTGAAGTCCATGTGTTGGTTTCAAGGAGTTTATGTGTTGACCAAGGTGCTATTAAGGAATTATCCAAAGATTGGTCATGCGAGTGTTGAGCTTATTGCAAGCATGTCTTGAAGAAGAAGATTGTGTGATCATTCATGTTTACCTTCAAGACATCATCCAAATGAAGATAGTTGGAATGTTTCAAGGTTGATCAAGACTAAGTCAAGAGTGAATCAAGTTGATCAACCCACAAAGCATAGAAGATGTACCGAGAGGGATCAAGTGATCCCATGGTATGGTAAGCATTGTCCATTGTGCTTTGTGTACTAACCCATGGTCTATGTGAGAGTTCTATGTGGGGTTAGGTACGTGTTCATGGGCTTGCGTCAAGAGGAAGATATCACTCAACCCATGGAGAGGATGACATCAAGTGATGATCGCCATCAAGATTGCCGTGTGCAAGTTCAAGTGGAGCATCACTAAGAGATCAAGTGCTTGAAGCTTGTCGCCCATTTTGGTGTCAATTGAGTTGTGAAGATGTGCCAAAGAGTGGTTCACCCATAGTGGAGTATGGGGGAGCAATCAACTAGTCTTCGTCGAGCTAGCGCAATCAAGAAAGGTGGTCCAACTTGAGGGAGTCAGGATCATCATCATCTAGTTCAAGTGGACTTCAAGCAAGGTGATGGTTTGCCCTTGATAGGTTTTATATTTTACCGGTCTCATGGTGATAGTTTGGAGACCGAGTTATAGGATCGATAGCCGTACTATCAAGGGGGGCTCTCAAGTGACTAGCTTGATCGTATCGTTCATCAAGAGCTCAAACCATTGTATCCTTGCATCATCTTTCTTGATTCTTATTTGTATTTTCTTTTGAGGTTTTAGATCTTGTGGTCATCTTCTTGACAAGCTCGAGTTCATCGAAAACGGAGTACACATGCTTCTTCTATTGCGTTTTCGGTGTTGGAGGTTTTACCGGTCCTATTCGAGGAAGGGTTCTCACCTTTTTCTTTTTGACCTTTTCTAATTTGCTTATTATTGTTATTTCTATCAAGATTGTGTTTGTCCTTGTCGCTAGCTTTCCAACAAACTTGGTTTCATTGAATTCGGAGTCCGTTTGCAGAACTTGTGGCAAGTTTGGTGTTCTGAAAAGGCTGCAGCGGTACTACCGCGAATTGGAGCGGATGTCATTTTTTACTACCGCTCCAGAGTGGTACTACCGCGGCTCCTACAACGGTAGTACCGCTCCGGACCAAAAACTCGTCCCAAGTCATGCGGTGGTAGGCACGAATGTTTTTTTAGTACCGCTTGCAAGCAGTAGTACCGCTACCCTTTGCGGTAGTACCGCGATCCCTAGCGGTATTATCGTGAGGACGAGCGGTAGTACCGCTCTGTGCGGGCTATGAGGATAATGGTTGGATTTTTCCCCACCTATAAAATGGGGTCTTCTTCCCCAATGAACCTTATCTCTTTAGCTCGTGTTCTTCCCCCATTGTTGACCTTCTTCGAGCTTGCTAACTCTCAATCCCTCCATGGATTCTTGCTAGTTTTTGAGGGAAAAGAGAGAGGAGATCTAGATCCACATTTCCACCAATCGCTTTCTCCTCTATGTGAGGGGAACCCCTTGGATATAGATCTTGGAGTTCTTGGTATTCTCCTTCTTGTTCTTCCTCTCATTTTCCTCCCTAGCATTAGTTGCTTCGGTGGGATTTGGGAGAGAAGGACTTGGGCACTCCGTGTGCCCTTGCCATTGCATTTGGTGCGTCGGTTTGAGTTCTCCACGGTGATACGTGGAAGTTTCAAGTTGAGAAGCTTATTACTCTTGGGTGCTTGGTACCCTTGAGCTTGTTCCCGTTGGGTGCTTGGGCGCCCTAGACGGTTGGTGGTGTTCGGAGCTCAATCATTGTGGTGTAAAGCTCCGGGCAAGCGTCGAGGTCTCCAATTAGGTATTGGAGATCGCCCAGAGCAATTTGACGGGTTCCGGTGACCTCCCCCAAGGGTTGCCAAAGTGTACGGGTTCGATGACTGCCCCCTAGGGTTGCCATTTGTATGGGTCCGGTGACCGACCTCAAGCGTCCCTTACTGGAATCACGTCATCTTGCATTGTGCGAGGGCGTGAGGAGATTACGATGGCCCTAGTGGCTTCTTGGGGAGCATTGTGCCTCCACACCGCTCCAAACGTAGATTAGCCTCCGCAAGGGTGTGAACTTCGGGATACATTGTCGTGTCCGCGTGCCTCGGTTATCTCTTACCCGAGCCCTTTACTTATGCACTTTTCTATGTGACAGCCGTATTGTTTGTTGTCATATATCTTGCTATATATTAGTTGTTTATCTTGCTTAGCGTAAGTTGTTGGTGCACATAGGTGGTCCTAGTTGTTGTAGGTTTTGTGCTTGAAAAATTAACCGCTAGGTTTATTCTGCATTTGTTCAAGCCTAAACCGTAATTATTTTAAAGCGCCTATTCACCCCACTCTAGGCGACATCCACGATCTTTCAATTGGTATCAGAGCCTCGTCTCTCTTTTTTAGGCTTTACTGGCTAGAGAGTAAAGATGTCGACTAGGGGTTTAGGATTCTCTGACACTCTTAGTTTCGATGGCACAAATATTGATGTTTGGGTAATTCGCATGCTTAATCTCTGTAGGGTCATGGACCCAAATTTATAGCGAATTGTAGATATGGGGGTTTCTCCTCCAAAATATCCCCAAAGATTATCTTTAGAGGATGAGAAAAACTCTTATCTCAATGCTCAATCTTCTAATGTGCTTTTCGTTGCTTTGAGAAATGTAGTTATATTTCAACTCATGCCATTCCGGGATGCTCATGAGTTGTGGACGAAGCTTCAAGATAAATATGGTGTGTCCAAGATTTGTGTGGATGTTTGTTCTCCCTCCATCTCCGGTCGTATAGTCTTCTCAACTTCTTCTACTTCACATACATGAGGTTTGCCACATGGTAATGATATGGTGAGTAGTGTTGGTCATTACAATGATGATAGTATGCTTATTGTGGATGATCCTTCTTCACTATCTTATTGCAACGCTCCTTCTTTGGTCTTTAACACTTCGAGCATACTGCAAATGTTTCACATGCTTGTGTTGATAGTTCTTGCATATCATGTAGAAATTGCTTGACTAAATCTCATGATGATATGCTTGCTATGTCTTGTTGCCATGATAAAAATACATCTATTTCCTCGAATTAATGTGCTAACAATGTAGAGGAAACCCAACATTCCATGGAACAAGATGTGGTTTTTAATGGTGCTTCAAGGGATCCTACATTATCATCTATTGCTTTTTGCCTCATGGCTAAGGCTTGAAAGGTATCTCCTACCTTGAACCCCAATATGTCTCTTGATGATGATGTTGATGCTAATGAGGATGAGGATAATGATGAAGAGAATGATAATGTTGCCTCCTTAAAAATGAAGGGGGAAATTATTTTTAAAGCTCTTCATAAAAATAAAATTGCTCGTTCCAACTTCATGGAAATAATGTCCATTGCCATTGAAGGCAAGAAATGCATTGAGGAGTTGGAATCTCACCTAGAGGAGCATGAGGTCACCATTGAGAAAATGGAAGCTCATGAGCGAGATTACGCAAATGAGATCGCGTAGCTATCTCAAGCTCTTGAACATGAACAAACCACCTCAGAATCTCTTGGGGAGACTTTTGCTCTGGAATTATCTAGAGTGAGGGAATCTCATGATAGAGCTCTTGAGGTGGCCAATGATTTCAGAACTAAAAATGCTAAACTTGAAGTTGGTCATGCTAGACTCCTTGAGGACTTTGAGCACCTCGAAAATGGCTCTAGGATCATTAAGAGTGAGCTCATCGAGCTCACCGTGTCTCATGCTCAACTTAAAGCTTCCTATTTTAAAGAGCTTGCCAAGTTGCCTTCTCCTCTTGTTGTCAATGATGATGCTTGTGCTACTAACTCTATTTCTTGTGAAGCATCCATTTTGAAGGAGAATGTTGAGCTACGGGCTCAACTTGAGTTGCTATCTAGCAATTATGGGAAATTGGAAGAAAGCCATGAAAAGCTCTCATGCTCTCATGATGATCTAATAGTATCCCATAATGTATTAAAGATAGCTCATGAGGCCATGATTGCTAAGGTAACATCAAGTGAGCCTCATGTGGATACTAGCACTACTTTTAGTCAAAATGCTATATAGCCTTGTGCTAGTCCTTGTAATTCTTCCATGCATAACATTGGTACATCTTGGGATGAATTGCTTTCCTTGCCTTGTTACTCTAACGATGAAGCTTATACTTCCTCTAGTACTTGTGTTAAGACTAACCATGTAGAGGAAATCAAAGAGCTCAAGGCCCAAGTCACTTCTTTGAAGAAAGACTTGGAAAAGAGTCGTGAAGGGAAATCCACACTCAACAATATCTTGAGTGTGCAAAAATCCCCCAATGACAAAGGTGGATTTGGATTCAACTCCAATAAGAAGAAGAAGTCCAAGAGAAACAAGAAGAAGGGCCAAGAACAAGTCAAGAATTCGGCCAAGATTGTTTGCTTCAAGTGCAAAGTAGAAGGGCATCATGTTAGATCTTGCCCGTTGAAGAAGAAGCCCATTAGTGACAAGCAACAGGGGAAGCGGCCAAAATTTCACTCTCATGCTCAACCTCAAGTGGAAGAAAGACCTCTTCCCAAGAAAACTCAAGCTAATGCTTCTCTTGTTGAGAAATCAAGTGAGAAGAAAGTGAAGGGTAGACGTTGCTACATATGTCGTGAGAAAGGTCACGTTGCCTCTTCATGCACTAGTGGTAACTTATCCAAACCAATTATTATTGATGATATCTATTCTCTTGGGAAGGATAAGGTTGGCAATGTGTTTGCCAAGTTTGTTGGTACTCAAAGTGGTGTCAAGAAAAGAACCATTTGGGTAGCCAAGCCTATTGTGACTAACCTCTTAGGACCCAACTTGGTTGGGGACCACCAAGCTCAAACTTGATCAATAGGTGTTGTTGGAGGGCATTGGAGACTTGGCTACATTATGAAGAATTTGGGGGACTTCATCATTCTTATTGTCTCAAGCCAAGTCAATTGGATTATCAAGTTTCTATCTTATATCCAATGTGCCTCCTTGCGGTAAGTTGTACTTAATTAGTTTACATTGAAAGTTACTTTCCCCCTTGCATGTGTTGGTTTTGTTTCTTTCATGTGTTTGTATATGTTGTGCTTCCAACTTTCTTATCTTGAGCAATCAAGTATGTGTGTTTTGGGTTGAACATCATGGACGTGTGTATCGTGCGTTGAGCCTTTATTCTTCTTGTTTGTATCCTAGTTGGCTCATGTGAGATATTAATGGAACATCCCATTTTGGGGGAGTGATGTGCTTTGTGCACCTCACAATCCTATAAATGTGTGTACATGAGGAATACCATCTAGTATTGATATTACAAGATTATCTAGTCGCTAGGTGGTATATCTCTCATGAGAAATTCAAATTCTAAAAGTCCATTGATTATCTCTCGTTGGATCCTCTTATTGCCTCTTGTTAAGTTTTCTATGGTATCACATTATGGGGGAGTAATATGCTATGGGCATATTACAAGCGTAGAAAATGTGTACATTTGAGATATTGTCACTTAGAGTTGATATTGTAATTATATTGTTCCTAGGTGACATGTTAGCTCTACAAGTTGCAGCTTGCTTGTGTTTGTTGTGAAGATTATGTTGGATATCCTTGTTATCTACCACCGGGAATTATTTCCAAATACTTCTTGTCTTTTGACAATTGGTATTCACTTATGTGTGGTAGAATCTATTGATCATCTTTACATTGGTTTTTGTTTTTATTTGCCTTTTCTCTTGCCAAGGATTGTGTCAGCTCCCATTGTCTTCCATACCACTTGTGGATCTTGTTAATTTCTTGTTCTTGTCTAGTGTTTTCTAGATATATAGTGAAAGTGGTGATCCCAACTTGTGCATTTTGTATTCAAATCCAAATTCTCTATGAAGCACAACTCATGGGGGAGCTATCCTATTTTCTATAAAACACTCATCTTGTGATCCATATCAAGTGTGTGTTGGTGGAAGGCAAGCCGTTTTCTTTTTGGTACCTTGTGCCATCATGAAACTTTGTTGAGAGCTTGGTTTGTTTTTAACCATCCTCTATTTGGGAGTTTGACATCTTTAATTTAGTGTGTATCAATGGATATCTCATTCCTTGATGTATCTTCAATGATATCTTCCAAGTGATGATTTCTCCATTTGGTACCCTTTTTCACTTGGCATTTCATTTTCTTTTGGTTTCGGTTCTTGAAAGTTTCGAGCATGGATATTTACTTCATGTTTTTTATTTGGCATGCTTTCTTTCTTTGACACAATATATAGGGGAAACTCCGCCAAGTCTCAAATTGGATGAGATGTGCATGAAATTTATTTTCATATCTATATGCACATATTTATGTGGAGTATGTCCTATGTATTGGTGTTTCTAACTCTTTGGTCCCAATGAGTTTGGGTACTGTTTAGTTTGTGTGTTCTTCTAGGAACCTTTGGAGATGCATTGGATGCTCGACTCACTTACAAGGAAGGTGTTGTCACCATGTGCTTATTGGAGTCAAGCTAGGATGATCAACGAACTACTATCTACCTTCAATTGGTATCTACTACATCCTCCCAATGGTATCTCGGTAACAAGTATCACCATCTACTTCACACATTTCTTGCATCAACCTTGTGTAGGTTGTATCATGGCATGTAATTCATTCTTTCTTGTGATACTTGTCTCATTTCTCAAAGCATCTCAATGATGATCTCATGTTGGTAGTTGTGAGGTCTTTAATGGTTGTGTGGTAGGAATTCATTGATATACAATAAGACCTTATCGAGCCATGTGCTATGCTTCCAAGCAAATATCTTATTGGTATATGTATGACTTCCTTTTGGATATCTTGTTCCTTCATGTTGTAACTATGTCGGGTATACATCCTTCTTTGTAGACATATATCATCATGATTTCGTCTACCTAGAACCTTATACACCTGAGAGAAATTATATCTCTAGATGATGTCCTTCCTTTCACGTCCACCTTGTCTTTCTTAGGTTTTTCTTTGGTGGTTCCGTGAAAGCTTTTGTCTTGAGTGCGGATCTTATATCTTTTGCATCTTGATGCACTCTTGTGTGGTGAAGATTATTTTTCCTGATGCTTGTCTTTACGAGGCTTTGCCATCTTAGTTGGTATCCCTCGTCTTGATAAGGCTTTCTTTTTCTTTCTTCACCATTGGTTGTCCCAAGCCGTGTTGTTAACTCACATTTTAGTGAGCTTGTGAATCCATTTGCTTGTTGGATGTATGTGGGGAGGACATGTCATGCACTGTGTATCTCATTTATCCAAGACTATGTTGATGCTCTATGCTCATCCTTATATTAGTATTCTCAAGTGCTTTGTCATGACTCACGCACATCATTTTGGTTGAGCCTTTTCTTAAGTTGCCTCTTTTGCATGTTGCTCAACCATGTGTTTGTTTCAAGTGCTAGGCTTTGTTTCCTATATGCTCACTTGCACTTGTTGTGAGTTTATATTGATTTTGGGGGAGTGATGATCCTATTTTGTGCCCGTTGTATTCAAATACAAATATTCTTATTTATGCACAAATCATGGGGCGCTTCTCTAGTTTCTTTAGAACACTCCTATGCTCATATCATAATATCTTTTATTCTTGTGGATCGTAGGATCTTTGGTCTAGTTGGTTCAATTGATATCCTTTGATTGCTTACTTCAATTGGTATCTTTTGACTGCTTGATTGCTTGTGTCTCTCTTTGTTATGTCTTTATGGCATATCATTCTTTAGCAATCTTTGTGCCTCAATATAGTTTGTGTTCCTCAAAGTATTTACCTTTGGTTATGTGTATTGCATTCCACTCTCTTGTTGAGAAATACACAATTTATGGATGACCACAATTTATATTGGCATTCTTAGCTTTTTGCCCATTTTGGCAATCGATGACAATGGGGGAGAAGTTTCAGAGAGTTTTGTGGAGAAGGTTAGAGAGTTATCTCCTCTTGCTTCAGTTTTGTTCCTTAGCATTTGCATCTCATACGCATGCACTATTGGTTGTTGCATGCATGGTGATGCATAATTCCATGTATAAACTCTCTTGAAAATGATTGCCATCAATTACCAAAATGGGGGAGATTGAGAGGACATGCGGTGCCCCCATGTGTGGTTTTGGTAATTGATGACATTTTCTATGGACTAATGGTTGCATTGAGTTATATTGGAAGGATTTGTCCATAGGCTTTTCTTGAAGTCCATGTGTTGGTTTCAAGGAGTTTATATGTTGACCAAGGTGCTATTAAGGAATTATCCAAAGATTGGTCATGCGAGTGTTGAACTTATTGCAAGTATGTCTTGAAGAAGAAGATTCTGTGATCATTCATGTTTACCTTCAAGACATCATCCAAATGAAGAGAGTTGGAATGTTTCAAGGTTGATCAAGACTAAGTCAACAGTGAATCAAGTTGATGAACTCACAAAGCGTAGAAGATGTACCGAGAGGGATCAAGTGATCCCATGGTATGGTAAGCATTGTCCATTGTGCTTTGTGTACTAACCCATGGTCTATGTGAGAGTTCTATGTGGGTTTAGGCACGTGTTCATGGGCTTGCATCAAGAGGAAGATATCACTCAACCCATGGAGAGGATGACATCAAGTGGTTATCGTCATCAAGATTGCCGTGTGCAAGTTCAAGTGGGGCATCACGAAGAGATCAAGTGGTTGAAGCTTTCCGTCCATTTTGGTTTCAATTGACTTATGAAGATGTGCCAAAGAGTGGCTCACCCATAGTGGAGTATGGGGGAGCAATCAACTAGTCTTCGTCGAGCGAGCGCAATCAAGAAAGGTGGTCCAACTTGAGGGAGTCAAGATCATCATCATCTAGCTCAAGTGGACTTCGTGCAAGGCAAAGGTTTGCCCTTGATAGGTTTTACATTTTACCGGTCTCATGGTGATAGTTTGGAGACCGGGTAATAAGATCGATTGCCGTACTATCAAGGGGGGCTCTAAAGTGACTAGCTTGATCGTATCGTTCATCGAGAGCTCAAACCATTGCATCCTTGCATCATCTTTCTTGATTCTTATTTTTATTTTCTTTTGAGGTTTTAGAGCTTGTGGTCCTCTTCTTGACAAGCTCCTGTTCATGGAAAACGGAGTTCACATGCTTCTTCTATTGCATTTTCGGTGTTGGAGGTTTTACCGGTCCTATTCGAGGAAGGGTTCTCACCTTTTTCTTTTTGGCCTTTTCTAATTTGCTTCTTATTGTTATTTCTATCAAGATTGTGTTAGGCCTTGTCGTTAGCTTTCCAACAAACTTGGTTTCATTGAATTCGGAGTCCGTTTGTAGAAGTTGTGGCAGCTTTGGTGTTCTGAAAAGGCTGCAGCGGTACTACCGCGAATTGGAGCGGATGTAATTTTTTACTACCGCTCCAGAGCAGTACTACTGTGGCTCCTACAATGGTAGTACCGCTCCAGACCAAAAACTCGTCCCAAGTCATGCGGTGGTAGGCACAGATGTTTTTTTAGTACCGCTTGCAAGCAGTAGTACCGCTACCCTTTGCGGTAGTACCGCGATCCCTAGCGCTAGTACCGTGAGGACGAGCGGTAGTACCGCTCCTTGGAGCAGTAGTACCGCTCTGTGCTGGCTGTGAGGATAACGGTTGGATTTTTCCCCGCCTATAAAAGGGGGTCTTCTTCTCCAATGAACCTTATCTCTTTAGCTCGTGTTCGTCCCCCATTGTTGACCTTAGAGCTTGCTAACTCTCAATCCCTCCATGGATTCTTGCTAGTTTTTGAGGGAAAAGAGAGAGGAGATCTAGATCCACATTTCCACCAATCACTTTATCCTCTATGTGAGGGGAACCCCTTGGATCTAGATCTTGGAGTTCTTGGTGTTCGCCTTCTTGTTCTTCCTCTCATTTTCCTCCCTAGCATTAGTTGCTTTGGTGGGATTTGGGAGATAAGGACTTGGGCACTCCGTGTGCCCTTGTCATTGCATTTGGTGCATCCGTTTGAGTTCTCCACGGTGATGCATGGAAGTTTCAAGTTGAGAAGCTTATTACTCTTGGGTGCTTGGTACCTTTGAGCTTGTTCCTCTTGGGTGCTTGGGCGCCATAGACGGTTGGTGGTGTTCGGAGCTCAATCATTGTGGTGTAAAGCTCTGGGCAAGCGTCGGGGTCTCCAATTAGGTTGTGGAGATCGCCCTGAGCAATTTGACGGGTTTCGGTGACCGCCCCAAAGGGTTGCCAAAGTGTACGGGTTCGGTGACCGCCCCCAAGGGTTGCCATTTGTACGGGTTCGCTCACCGCCCTCAAGGGTCCCTTAGTGGAATCATAGCATCTTGCATTGTGCGAGGGTGTGAGGAGATTACGGTGGCCCTAGTCGCTTCTTGGGGAGCATTGTGCCTCCACACCGCTCCAAACGGAGATTAGCATCCGCAAGGGTGTGAACTTCGGGATACATTGTCGTCTCCGCGTGCGTCGGTTATCTCTTACCCGAGCCCTTTACTTATGCACTTTTCTCTATGATAGACATATTGTTTCTTGTCATATATCTTGCTATCACTTAGTTGTTATCTTGCTTAGCATAAGTTGTTGGTGCACATAGGTGAGCCTAGTTGTTGTAGGTTTTGTGCTTGAGAAATTAACCGCTAGGTTTATTCTGCATTTGTTCAAGCCTAAACCGTAATTATTTTAAAGCGCCTATTCACCCCCCTCTAAGCGACATTCACGATCTTTCAAACATAAGATTAGTACAAAAGGTGTACCCCAAGATGATATATAACTTATGCGCAGAAATTTAAAATGTAGCTTACTGTTACAAGTTGAAGATCTGTGGAGCCAAACACCATATTCAAATGAGCACAGAGATCATGTATTACACCCAAGGTCTCCAGTTTAGGCGCAGAGAGGACGGTTATTTGCAACGGTGAATAACTAGAATCAAGGATCAACCTTTGAAGTGAAGGGACATCTTGGATGATGAGCTGCCTTCCGTCAAAAGAGATTCCAATTCTTACAAGGTTAGGCGAGTTTATTTGGAGACAACCGATTCTAACTGTGAAAACAAGAACCAAGCACTCCAGGGCCGGGCAACTAGAGTGGATGATGCTGTGCAATGAGGCCTACAATATATGAACCTACAAAAGTGAAAGTTTCTTGATAAATGGGAGTCAAAGGTTTAGTACCAGATTGTCTGGTAGGTAGCACAACGCAAAGGTAGCAGTGTGGAGAGAGGAGGAAAACCGCGCGATGGACATCGGTGCTGAGGGCACAAGTACATGGCGTTCGGTATGTGGTATGTGATTTCCAGGGGAATAGTAGAACTCAAGCAATTGTAGTTCTATGAATTCAGGGGATTTCAGCCAGGCGTCCACTATGCAGGGCATGGTATGCTTGCTCAGGTAGCATGACGGGATGCAGAGGCTTTGAACGGAGCCCTGGTGCGAGGAGATTATGGCTCTGGGGATTTCAAAATCATTGAAGAGAGATAGCTGAGGACAGTCTAGATTAAGGGGCACGGCGCGCCATAGAGGGCGCCACCGAATTGAGAGGACTTGGGTGCGGCAACAATCCTTGGTGGGGAGAAGCGAGATGATCACCCCAAGGACGGCGTCCGGGAGATCGCTGATGCGGTCCACCCAAGATTCTACGGGTTCCTAGGATCCGGTGGGGGCGGGGTCGCTGCTTCTCCCCACGCTGCCGGGTGTGGGATCTACAACAGGCATCGCCGTTGGCGGGAGCCTCATCTTCTTGGTGCTGGGGTCAGCCGACTCCATTTTCCTCGGGGGCGTCGCGTCGCGCTCACGGATTTGAGCAGAGTAACCAATGACGAGCCTAGTTGTAGTGCGAGTGAAGAAGAAGGGGAGCTGGGGGTTTTCTGTAGTAGTGAGGAAGAAGGGGAGCTGGGTTTTTCTGTAGGAGTGAGGTGAGGAATTTGGGGGTACGAGTGCAGCGAGCTGACATGAGGTGGGTGGGAGTGAGGAGGAAGAAGAGCACCCATGTTTTTTTGGGGGGCGGTGTGCTGGGTGTGGGTAGCGCCTCTCATTCAGTAAATATATGGGCTTTTGAATTGATTTTACTATTTACTAGGGTGGATGGGCTGTTTTGTCTTGGGCCCAGAGAAACAATTACTACTAGTACAGTGGAGACACTCTACAGCTACCCAGAAAAACAATTACTACTAGTACAGTGGATACAATACCGCTTCTGGCTCCTCCTAGGTCATTGAAACGTCTCCCTCTACTGAATGTCGTTATACTTTTGTTGACCGACATGCGGGCCATGCAGCGCGTGGGTCCAAATGCCATCCACCAAATTAGAAGGCAGTATGCAGGTGGAGAGTCACCCCGGTCGTAGCGCGGCAGTAACGAGCCGTCGTATCACAAAACACCACCTCCCCGCAGTCTAAGTTTGACGGACGAAGCAACCATCATTTCACTCTTCGCTGAATCCCCTTCTCCCTCACCGTCTTCAAGAAAGGCAACGCTCGCATCTGCCACTGTTCTTCTCTCTCAATGAAGGGAAGGTGGGCGGATCTGTGATGTTGGTATATTTTCGTTCAGATAAAAAAAAGAACTTTTGCAAAGCAGTAACTGATCCTCACTCTATTTTTTGTTTCATTGTCATTGCGATTGTGTTTTCGTTTTAGTGGTCTCCTAGTGTTCGTTAGTTTCATGATGGACCAAGGAGAACCAGGCAAAGATCTGCCGATATTGGAGCAGACGCGGGAGGCTGATCCCCACGAGACAGAGAGCTACAAGAAGATGGAGGCAGCCACCGACCCGACCCCAGATACACTCACGACCAGTACTGAGATGGTCAACGCCCCGTTTTACAACCCCCGTGGCACTGCAGGAGCAGTTTTCCCCCTTCGAGGATGTGTCCCCCCCATGCTGAGCTGCCGAAGGTGATTTTCTTCTTTGCCAATCTCGATTGTGGTTTTTCATCTAAGTATCTGGTGATGAATAATGCAAAAAAAATTAGCTTCAATGCCATGCTATACATAGTGGTTTAAATAACTTGTGTTTCTTATACTAGAAAGTAATTCAGAATTTGTTTCTGTTTCAATTAGAGCCCTGATGCAGACAAGGATTGTGTGGTTGTACATGTTACTCGCTATGACGCGGATGACCTGAATATACGCACTGGGAAAACAGAGTTCTTAGGCTGTTGGATCCTGGAAGCCATTTGCGGTTATACAAATGAAGAGTTGTTTTCCAGCCTCACTGTTGTCAGGCGTGTTGTCCAGGGTGTACTGAAGCACAAGAAGTTCAAAGCTACTCCTTCATTTGTGAGGCATACTATTCTTGTCAAGCTTACGTAGGAAGATGACGTGGCGTGCCTCCATAAACAAGTTTATCAGTGGCGAGGCCACAAGGTTGTCTTCATGAAGGTTCACAGGATTGAGCTGCCGCGGGACGTCCTCAATGATGTTCATGGCAAGGTCCGTTTTGTGTCCAGCCAAAATTAGATCAAGGCATGAAATAGTTGCCCCAACTAGTGTTTAATAGTAGTTTGGATTGTGTCTAATTATCCGAACCTTGCCTGTTATCGAGCCCTCTGGGTTAGTACTCTGTTTGAATCCGTCTATGGGAACTGCTGCTACTTTTGTGTGCCCATGAATCAAGCGAGAACCATCATAATTTTTGCCGAAACAGATGCGTCCTCACTAGGTTTTTCATGAATATGGCATGGTAAGACATAAGTTGTCACGGTTTATCATACAAGCAGTGTGTGTTTTGATGAAATAGAGCACTCGTTCGAGAACTGTGCGCTCACGTATACATAAGTACATGTAAACACTGTTGGTGCTACCCCACTTGTAAGCAGTTGTGCAAAACACGGCACATTGGCTCAACTTGCTTCAACACTAGGCTATCGACCAACTAACAATCAACAATCTGCTGTCTGACATATAAGCAACTATGTATCTTGTTACAATGGTTCATGCAGTTAACTGAGGCCACAATGTAAATTCCAAACATTCACACGCTAGTCCAGCACTCATGTGGAACACTCACATTAAACTCATCTTCATAAAAAACTTGAAAATCATAAGTTAAGAAATTTTATACATCTCAATGATTCATAGAACATAACAAACATATACTAGTTCACGACAAAATACAAAGTTGTGAGAAGGTTTACAAATTAGGAAAAAACAAGCAAGGCTTCTCTGAGTAAAGGGCCTCTCGGCAGGCTTAAATTTCCTGGAGTTCACTCTGGTTTTTTCTTGTTGCCACCATCCAGGGTTAGGTTCTCTCATTCCAGAATAACCAATTATAATTGTGGTCTCAGCTGGAATGCTGAACTAAACCATGCAGTGTACTGACCAGGTAAAATTCTTGTGCATTCCACTAAATTTAAGCACCGCTATTTGCAGAAATAAGCAGACCGCAATGCCTCTTGTCCGCGCACCTGTCCAAAAAACCGCCGTGCCAGCTAGTCCTCGGTCCATGGACGAACTGGTAGAAAGTGCATTCGGGACTAGGATGTAGTTGTTTTCGCTCGTCCCTACACTGCAATTAGGAAGTAAAACGTACGAATCAACTTCTTTTAGATTGCGTTGGTCATTCTACCTAGTAACTACCAATGTAGGAATACCTGGAAGACGGGTGGTTAGACGATGAAAACAAGGGATAGCCATCTCATTTTGCGCAGTTCTACTAAAACCGAGGTGTGTGCTTTTGATTGCGCGGATAGAAACGATAAGGAGACTGACATCCCGAAACGATATGGAGACAGACACCCCTGTTTGGGCAAATATGAAATACGGTTATTTAAATAGTGAATGATATTTGTAGTGGCGTATGATTAATAGCATCATCTATTGTGTTATAATTGGCACTAGATTGACAGTATGAAGTGTATTTAAGTAAGTAGCATCACATCACATCAACACTGCCACTAGATTAACATGCAGAACAATAGCATTAGTATTACTGTCATGAGAGTAGCACATGGTCAGTAAATGTGAAATTTGTGCATTTCCATTGGGATGAAGCAATGTTGGCGGTGTGAGATTTAAGTGTAACTGTAAAAACACAATTCATGGGAAATAAAGCAAGATGGAAGCACTTCATAAAATGGTGGTGGCATTGCTTCAATTTATCGACGACACTAGACCTTTACTTATAGTTGTAAGTGCATTTAGTGCCACCCCTAGTTGGTTTTGGAGTATTGACGACAAAGTTGGTTGAGGGACTAATGCGTTTGTGAGAATTGCAGGATAACGCAGGTAGTGTCCCTCATTGATTCGGTTTACCTACCGGAGATGACCCCTAAAAATGTATGAAGACATTGAAGACAATGGTGGTATGAGAAGATATTCATATTGAAGACTATGACATGAGAAGACATTGCATGAAGACTATGGAGCGCGAAGACTGTGTGGTTTCGTTGTTTCCTTTTCTTCTTTGTTGAGTCATAGGAACCACCGTACTGTTAAGTGGGGTCCAAGTGAACTAAGTCAGAGTGACTGAAGTGATGCTCAACCCAAATCCTATGTCTTCGAGCGAAGACAATGAGAGCAAATCTTATCCAGAGCTGGATGAGTCAGCTTTGCTGGTAACCCAAGTAAAGTTGCCCGCGTGTGTTTGAAATCTGACCGTTGGAACACGTGTCAGTTCCTTAGTGACCCAGGGTCATTTCGGACAAATCAGGTCGGGTTGCCTTGTGGCTATAAATAGCCCACCCCCTACACCATAAATTGGTGGCTGCTTAGAGTTAGTGCACGGCTTTTGTCGTTTGAGATCAACCCACCTCGAAGCATTTGAGAGAGAGAAATACTTGCGAGGACAAAGCCCAAACACCCAGAGCCAAAGAGTGTTAGGCATGACTAAAGTCTTTCTGTCTGTGTGACCTGAAGACTTATTACACTTGAGGACTGTGAATCCTCCAGCCGGTTAGGCGTCGCGTTCTGAGCATCCAAGAGTGATTGTGGATTGCCGGTGAACGAAGTCTGTGAAGGTTTGGAAGTCTACCTTGAAGACTTACCAGAGTGATTAGGCGAGGACTAGGTGTCCTTAGCTCAAGGGGAATAAGGTGAAGACACGGTCTTCTGAGTTAAATCTCAGCCTCCCTAACCAGACGTACAGTTGTCACAGCAATTGGAACTGGTCCAACAAATCCCGTGTCTTCGACAAGCGACTGGTTCTATCCATTTCCATCCTTTACTTAAGTTTGTCTTCGTGAAGTCACTGCCTATCTGTGTATTTGTTTGACTTCATTGCTTGACTACTACTGTTGATTGGCTTCACCGTATCTTCCGTCCTGATCCTTACTACTTAGCTGCTATTAGTCCTGTACTTTCACATCATTGCATATTTGACTATGGCTTGCTTATGGTAGTTTATCTTCCGCTGCATATCAACTAGGTCATTTCTGTTGTTTGTCTTCAAAACTTCTAAGTTTTGAAGACTTTCATAAAAATCGCCTATTCACCCCCCCTCTAGTCGATACTAGCACTTTCAATTGGTATTAGAGCAAGGTACTCCCTTGTTTTGTGTGATTCGGTTTAACCACCTAGAGTTTCAGCTATGTCGACTGCAGGGATAATCAAAGTCTCCGCTGCTTGTCTGGTGTTCGATGGAACTAAATATCCCTACTGGAAGAATAAGATGCACATGCATCTTGAAGCCATTGATGTCGATCTCTGGTATGTCGTCAAGAATGATGTTCCCAAAACTGGTGAAGGTGTCACCCCCACTGATGTCAAGAAGTTCATTCAACTGGACTCTACTGCAAAGAACATCATCTGTGGTCATCTGACCAAAGGACAGTATGGCCATGTGAGTGCTCTGGAAATGTCGAAGCTAGTCTGGGACTGGCTATCCAAGGTCAATGAAGGCGTCTCAACACAGAGAGATCAAAGGATCAGTGTTCTTCGCAACCTCTTCAACCGCTTCAAGAGAAACGACAATGAAAATGTCCAGCTCACGTTTGATCGTCTGACTGACATCACAAATGAGCTTCAAGCTCTTGGCGCCACTGAGATCACCAAGCATGAAATCATCAAGACTCTACTAAGATGACTTGACAGCTCCTTTGACACCCTTGCCCTCATGATACAAGAACGTCCTGACTTCAAGGCACTCGATCCGTCTAATATACTTGAGAGGCTCAACACACATGAGTTCCAGCTTTCTGAGAAAAGAGATATCTATGGTCCCAATTATGGCCGAACTCGCACCTTGAAGGCAAAAGTGGTTTCCTCATCTGAAGAAGAATCTGACTGCGGTTCTGATGATCCTGAAGACATTGGAAAGGAACTTGCCATGCTTGTGAAGAAGTTTCAGAGGTTCACCAAGAAGAAGGGCTTCAGAAAGTCTTCACGATCTAGCTCCAAGAATGATGAACCTTCCACCCATGACCACAAGAAGAGAACCTGCCACAAGTGCAAGAAACCTGGTCACTACATATCTGAGTGTCCACAGTGGGACAATGAGAAGAAGAAGAAGAAGAGCAAGGAATATGATTCTGATGACAAGAAGAAGAAGAAATCCTCAAAGTCTTCTTCCAAGTCTTCATCACACAAGAAGAGCTCATCAGGCAAGGCTCGTGCCTTTGTTGGCAAGGAAATGGATTCAGAGGAGGAGTCTGCTTCTGAGGAGGCGGAGGTGGAATCTGGAGAGGAGTCCAACCCTGGCATTGCAAGTCTGGCTCTAGCCACAGCCTATGTTGCCAAGTCCATGTTCAACACTGAAGGCAATGACTTCCACACCAACACTGAAGCTGATGACATGGACGATCCTTCTCCCACCTACTGATTCATGGCACGTGGTGCCAAGGTAAAATCACGCGATGCTTACTTTCAAACATCAAGTGAAGATGAATCTGATTGTGAATCCAAACCCAGCTACAAAACACTTGCTAAAATTGCTACTGAACAACAAAGGGCTATGGAACATACTCAAAAACAGTTAGACAAAAGCGATGACCTGTTGACGCGGAAATGACACGTTCACAGTCCTTAGTAGAAGACATAAAAAATCTTCATGCTAAGTACCAAGAACTTGAAAGTCTTCATGAGACGCTCTCAACCACATATGAAAATCTCTCCTATGATTATCTTCAAAGGAAGCAAGAGCTTGAGAAATTGAAAGCGACTCATGAAGATCTTCAAAAAGAGAATGAGTCACTTCGCGCTCGACAGATCAGTCCCGCTCAGGATGAATTTGAACCACCATGTCTAAAATGCATTGAGCGTGATAACGCTGCCTCTGTTGCTGAATGTTCCACTGCTGCTACTGTTGCTCTGTCTTGAACTACTGATGTGGTAACTAACCCCTCTGCTGAGGATGCCACTACTATTGCTGATGAAAATGCTAGGTTGAAGACATTGCTTGAAACAGGGATGTACAAAAGTCTGAAAGGGCATCAAACACTGTGCGATGTCCTCAAAAAGCAGATTCTGAACCGAAACCCTAGGAAAGAGGGTGTTGGGTTCGAGAGGAAAATGAACGCTGATGGTTCCTAATGGAAGCCTAAGCAGTATCCCAAAACCACTTGGGTTGCTGCAAAGGAACCTTCAGTGGATCCATCCACTTGATCTGGATTTATGTGTGCTAATCCTATTATCATTGATGAATCCTTTGATGCAAACTATAAACTGTTCAAAAATCAGAATGGTGAGGTATTTGCCATGTATATTGGTACTAACTGCAGGAATGGACCTCCTATGAAGAAGATCTGGGTTCCCAAAAGCTGCCTTGAGAATCTTCCAGTGAATGTCATCATGACACCACCAGGGAAGAAGACAAACCCCAGACCAAAGGCATCATATGGTCCAACGGCTTCATACGAACTCATGACTCACTTGAGTCACCCTAACGCCAATGTTTTGCAGGGAAATCATACTCAGACTCATGAATATGAGCATGTGTCTTCAAACCGCTATGTTCATAGAACTAAGAACTTTTCTGCTTATTCACATGAGTATCATTCATCTCCTGCAAGGCTATTTGCTAGGGCTTCAAAGCCGAAATTCTCAGATGCTGCACTTAGACTCATTGCTTCTAAGCCACCCCTGAAAATGTGGGTGGTGAAGAAGAATTAACTCTCTTTTGAAGAATGTGGTCTCCAGCCAGCAATCAAAGGCGTCCGATATTATTGCTGGGGACCTAAAACATAAAGGGACGCGTGATAAAATGACTTACTATGTATTCCACATATGAATCTCTTATCTGTCATACTGTGTGTTCTAATCTTGATCTAAGCCGTGATAATCCTAGTGTGCGTCAAATGCTTATGCTTCACAACATACCTTGTGAAGCCTATCCTCCTAACTGCACTGTAGGGCATGTCACCAAAAGCTTCAGAATGGATTATTGACAGCGGATTCACTAATCATATGACTGGTGATTGAAGTCTTCTCATGGACTCAACCTTACGTCCATCCGACAAGAGTCAAATCACATTTGCTGACACTGGTAAAAGCAAGGTATTGGGTCTAGGTAGAGTTGCAATCTCTAGGGATCAACACAAGGATAAAGTGATGCTTGTTGAATCCCTTGGGTTCAACTTAATGTCTGTCTCAATGCTTTGTGACTTAAACATGATTGTGCTATTTGGAAAATATCGTTTCCTTGTACTAATGGAATCTGACAAGTCTCTAGTCTTTGAAGGATATAGGAAAGATGATCTATACATGGTAGATTTCTCAGCATGTCCACAGCTTGCCGTATGTCTTCTCACAAAAGCTTCAGAATGTTGGCTCTGGCATCAAAGGCTAGGACATGCTGGAATGAGGAACTTACACTCACTCGTCAAGAAGAAGCATGTCATTGGCATCGAGGATATCAAGTTCAAGAAGGATCATCTGTGTGGTGCCTGTGAAGCTAGAAAGATGACAAGGGCAAAGCACCCCTCGAAGACAATCATGACAACATCTCAACCCTTCGAGCTGCTACACATGGACTTATTTGGACCTACTCACCACTCCACCCTCACAACAACTGCCTGTCTCTATGGCTTCGTCATTGTTGATGACTACTCAAGATACACATGGGTTCATATAATTCTTTACAAGACTGAAGTGCAAGATGTCTTCAGGCGCTTCGCCAATCGAGCAATGAATAATTATGGCGTGAAGATCAAGCATATCAGAAGTGACAATGGCACTGAATTCAAGAACACAGGACTTGATCTGTATCTGGATACAATGGGAATCACTCATGAGTTCTCTGCTCCATACACACCTCAGCAAAATGGCATCGTTGAGCGCAAAAACAGAACCCTCATTGAGATGGCTCAAACAATGCTAGATGAATACAAGACACCAACCAGAAGTATAGTGATGAGTTTGGATACATGATGCAAGAGCAATATCAGATGTCCATGATGGGAGAACTGAAGTTGTTCCTTGGTCTTCAAATTCGTCAGCAAAGCAATGGCATCTTCATATCTCAAGAAAAATACCTCAAAAATTGTCTGAAGAAGTTTGGAATAGAAGACTGCAAAGGTTATACGACACCAATGCCAGCCAAACACCACCTTGGTCCCGACGACAATGGTAAAGAGTTCGATCAAAAGGTATACCGCTCCATGATTGGTTATTTACTTTATCTATGTGCATCTAGGCCAGATATTATGCTTAGTGTTTGCATGTGTGCTCGATTCCATGCGGCACCAAAGAAATCGCATCACTTAGCTGTGAAGCGAATTCTTCGATATTTGGCTTACACCCCAACACTTGAATTATGGTATCCCAATGGCTCAAAATTTGATTTGGCTGGATTCTCGGATGCTGATTATGCTGGTGACAAGGTGGATCGCAAGTCTACATCAGGCACATGTCATTTTCTTGGTTGATCACTTGTCTGTTGGTCTTCAAAGAAGCAGAATTGTGTATCACTCTCAACTGCTGAATCTGAATACATTGCTGCTAGATCCTGTTGTGCTCAGCTTCTATGGATGAAGCAAACTCTCAAGGACTATGGCATCAACCTGAAACAAGTACCTCTCTTCTGCGACAACGAGAGTGCCATCAAGATAGCCAACAATCTAGTCCAACACTCGAAGACAAAGCACATTGAAATTCATCATCACTTTCTCAGAGATCATGTCATGAAGAAAGATATCGATATCATTCACGTCAACACTGAGGAGCAACTTGCAGATATCTTCACAAAGCCCTTGGATGAGAAAAGGTTTTGCAAGTTACGGTGTGAGCTAAATATCTTGGAATCCTCTAATGTCCTGTGATCAGGCACACATCCTAACACTTATGCATGTTGATGACTTAGATGTGCAACACACAAAGTAATGTATATCTTCAATCAATGAAGATTTACACTCTGAGTGTGAATACATTAACATGGAATTTGACTTCGGAGCGCCACGATAATTGTGCACCGTGTCTGGGTCTAATACTTCCTATGCGGTGGGTAACGCCACCACCAAATTTCTCTGTTTGAAGTGTTTCACTCATGGCGTTACTTTTGCAAAGACTTCGCATTTGGTTTGTCTTCAGCTTCAACTTATCTTCATGATTTTCTGTGCTATGATGATTTGATTGCATATATATATACTAGTGTTCTGTCCTCTACAACATTCACTTATAGCTATGTCTTCAAGTTGAATCTTTTGAACTAAGTGAATGTGATCAGACCCTAACCTCTCTATGCTTTCTATCTCAAACTCTATCTGTCCAAATCATATGCATTCTATTGAAACTGTCGAATGTCTTCTCTGCGTCCTAGTCAGCAGAAGGCAAAGAGACAAACATTACATTTGTTTTAAATGACTTATCCTTATTGTTGAAATCCGGAGAAGTCGGAACAACTCTCCGACATGCCTGGCGGGCGTGGGAACGTGGGACAACTCTGAGTATGTTGCATGCTTGCCACGTGTCCCACGGATGTGAACAGACAAGGGCACCTGCGTAATTGCGCTGTGCTGCACACCTACTTATAAATACGTGTCCCCTGTGGTAAAGAAATCCTTTTTCCACCTCTCCACCTCGTCAAAACCCTAGCGCCACCGCTAGCTCTCGACGACGCAGACGACGAAGCGCTTAGCTGAAGCGACTTCTCCGACGCCGTCTTCACGCCGGCCGTGGACATCGTCCTCTCCGCCGTCACCGTAGGTGTCCTCCATCGCCAAGTTAGGGCACGGTGGGCTGAACTGCTCGGTCTCCTATTCATCCCATCTAGCAGTTCTTCGTGCGGTAATTATAACTCTATTTTTACCACCTTTTTGATCTTCATAGATTCATCCTATTTACCGAAAGTGGTTTCTACCTACTCAATGTTAGATCTATTCTGTCTGCATCTCATAATGCCTAGTCTATTCACTTAGATTTCCTATCAAGTTTGATTCCTCACTTGTACTTATTCACGGATTGGTACAAATCTGGAACCAACTCACCTCATATAAGTGAATGTCTTCGCATCATGAGGTCAATGTCTTCAAACTGATTTATCTTCAAAATCTTCTGAGAATGCATATGACCTCTTCCCCTTCCCTCGCATCTCTAATGCTGTCACAGGTACATGTCCGTGGGAGAATCCCTTGGTTCTCATAGTCTGCATTCGTTTGCAGAGTACTTACAACATCATATCAATTCTCCTGAAGCCAGTTCCTGCTTGACCAGCAAGCGAAAGTCTCTGAAGCCCTTGAACATATTGAAGCCATTCAGTTTGAAGTTCATGGCTGCAGAAAAATCAGCAAGGAAGGGTGGCAGACAGCGCCGAGAAGGAACATCCAAAGATCTGCCTGATGACCTAGCAGAGCTCTACAAGACAGATCCTGAAGAGACATATCATCAGCGCAAGACACGAATCCAATGGATTCAACGCTATTGGGCTGAAGAGTGGTTCAAGTACAAGTTCGTAACCAAGGAATATGCAGAGAAGAATGCAATCAAGAGTCCTTGGGGCGATATTCTCTATCGAGGTCTTCAACCCAAGAACAGAGCTGAAGCTATTGCACAAGATTTCTATCCTTGCATGGTCCGTGGACCACAGCCTGAAGAAGCCGACCCATCATCATTGCTCTGGTGTCGTGACGACAATGTCTTCAAGCGCAACTTCCAGTTTGCTAAGGCTTTGGCAAAGGAAAACACGAAGTCACAGGGATTAGACTTCAATCCTGGTCCCTCTGCTCCCCGTGATGATGGCATACGTGAAGCTGAAGAAAATAGAATTGGCCCCTTTGCAAACCTTGATGGCCTCATCTCCTACATCTCGGTACAAGGTGCCAAAGTGGATCATTCTGACAATGATGCTGATTCTGATGAAGCCCCAGCTCCTCCTACAAGGCCGCAGAAGCCAAAGAAGATTAAGGCTTCATCATCAGCTGCTCCTCCAAAAGCTTCTTGTGTGAAGCCACTGGCCACTGCACCTCCTGAAGCTAGTGTGCAGTCTGAAGATCAATCCCGCATCTCCAAGAAGATGGGGAAGAAAAAGCAACTTGTCAGGCATACTGATCAAGCCTTGACTCCTGCCGCCATTCTGGGCGAAGAACCCATAGATCTGTCCAGTGATGAAGATCTTGCTGATGATGCCCTAGAGCAACTGATAAAGAGCAAGGAAGAAGAAGAAATCTTCAACAACTTGCCTCTCTTTGATGTGGCAATCATCCATAACTTCATTGATGAGTGGTTCGACACCCCCAATCTAAGCTTTGAAGATTTGTAGCTTCCCATTGGCCTCAGCGTCTCTTTCAATGGCGCCATTGCTTCTGAGCTAGCTCTTGATCAGCGCATCGTTGAGCTGAAGAACAAAATTGATTATGAGAAGGCTCAATTCAAGAAGCATGTGGCGAAGCTCAGTGTTCAAGACGTCAGAAACTTCAAGGTCATGCTGCATGAGCTTAAAGAAGCTTTTCTGAAGAAGCGCCAAGAAGCTTAAGGCTCTCGTGAGCGCATGAAGAGTTTGCTGATAAGTGTGTGCTTGCCTACAATGAGGCTGAGAAGCGCAAGTCACTTGGCCGTCCTAGCATTGACCTCAGGATGGCTGCAAAGAAAAAGAAGAAGCTTCCTGCTGACCAGCCTGCACCTTCAAGCCAATAAGCCCCTCGCATTATCTTCCCAAGCAGCATGACTGGCTCGAAGCCAAAGGTCACCACAACCGCTTCAGAACAGAAGAAGACGAGGGATGCTGAGGCTGAAGCCAGAAAGAGGAAGAATACTGAAGCCTCTGATGCCGCTCCCTCCAAGAAGAAGCGCAAGACCAAGAAGTCTAGGGCTGCTCCCACATAGCCCTTAGTTGTTGAACCCATTTCAGTGGTTCGCCCTACGTCAGAACATCAAGAAAGAAGGATGATAGTTCATGAGCCTGCTTCCCCAAAGGCTCATAAAGCTGAAGATATACCAGCAGCTGAACCCACCGCTGCTGAAGACATTGGTCATGATGACAATGTTGAAGATGACGAAGTTCTTCCTTAGATCGAACACAACGTGGTATCATCGCCTGTTCTTACGAACAATGAACTCATCAGCATTGGTCGTCCTCTGACGCCAATTGCTCAGGATGCATCATGGGCTGATCACCCACAGCAACAAGACTCCCCGAGTACTCCCCAACAACAACAACAAGCTACACCACCCATGCAAGAAGAAGATGAAGACTTTGAGGCCCAGCCAACTCCATCTCCAAAGGCGTTGCCAGCATTTTGCAGGCTTCACAAAGGACAAAGGCCTCAAGTCCATCTGTCGAGCGTTCCAGAAGGAGAAGTGCAACGCCAACCTGTTGCACGTCAAGTATTTTCTGAACCCACTCCAACTGTGAATGTCTCCATGTCTGAAGCCCAAGCTGCTGAAGACATTCCGGCTGCATCAGCCAAAGAGAATCAAGAAGACGTACGCGTCCCTACTCCCCCAGTTATTGAAGAAGCTGCTCCTGATGTGAACGTGCCAGTGCTCGACCCTCCTGTTCATCAAGAGGAGGTTGAAAATGTTGAAGCTGCCACCACCAACGACAATGAAGCCGATGACGTTGTCATGGCTGACGCTAATGTGGAGCTTGAACCAACCAGTGTGGCTGAAGCTAATGAGGCCACTGCACCTGAAGCTAATGAGGCAACTGCTCCTGAAGCACCTGTTGTGCAGCCTGAAGCCTCAGCTGTTGCCCCTGCTCTAGTTCCGCCACCAAGGCCCCATACAGTTGAGCAAGCATACAACCATGGTCAGCTAACCACTGTTCGATGGCCCATTCTAGTACCTCCGCCTACTGCCTCTGGACCTCAATTTGATTATCATGTTGAGCATAGGCCTCAGGTCTAGAAGCCCAAGCCAAGACTGCCAAGGTTTCCAGGTCCTGCAAACTCACCAAGGTCCTTCAATGCTAATGGCTTCAAAAGCCACAATACCTTCTTTGACAGCGCCAAGAACCCTTACTCCAAGCCAAGGATATCATCAGATCGGTTCTGGAGCTATCAGCAGAGAAGCTATTACTCCTGCGTTCTGTATGATCAAGGGCGCATTTTCCCTCATATGCGCCTCGACACTGAAGCCATTGCTGGACTGCCGTGCTTAGAAGAAGCACTTGATTGTTTTCGTGATGCTGGTCTGCTCAGCTTTGTCACAGACAAAGAACATTGGAATGAAGAGCTATTGCTTCAATTCTATGCTACTCTAGACATTCGCGGCTACAACAGAGATATCAAGACCTGGGTTCTCGAGTGGATGACAGGAAATGTTCATCATGAAGCCAAAGCTCTTGACATCATTGAGCTTACAGGCCTATCCACTCCCGGAGATCTATATGAACCTGGTTGTCAAAAACACCACAATGCACTGGAAAGCATCTTCCATAAGACTTAACCCAATATGAGCCAGATGTTGAGCATGATGAAGCCTTTGCCACATGATGCTGAATATCCAAAGGAGTTCTTTGTTGATGACCTTGAGTATCTGCCGCGCACTATATATCATATCATCAGGCGAACTCTATGGCCGATCAAAGGACATTCATCAGCTGCAAAACTTGAAGGAGCCATGAAGACATTGGTCTTTTACATCCTCAATGGCATCATCTTCAATGCACATGATTTCTTCATCAGGCAACTTGCTGCTTCTGGATCTGATCTGTTTGGTCTGAAGTTTTATGCTCCATGGGTCATGCGCCTCATCAAGCGACACTCATCTGTCAACTATCAACCATCTGCTCGCAATCATCTGATCTTTTTACCAGAGGTTGATATGTCAGTTGAAGCCATATACTCTGACCCTGCCAAGAAGCCTCTTTGTCTTCAGAATGACGAGCACCAAAGATTCACTCAACCCATTGAAGGTGTTCAAGCAGCAACACAAATCTATCCATTGGCTGGAAATACTCGTCTGCCTCATCGAGCACCTACTGAAGCCACTGAAAGCACCATTGCCCAAAGGCCTCGGAAGCATTCTCGCATTCTCAATGACCGAGAACTTCTTGTGGCCCTTCATCAGAAACAGGATAAACATCACTTTTGGCTCAAAATACAGATGCAAAGCCTCTTGGTGGATGTCAATAGCATTTGTAACCTTGCGACCAAGAATGCCTTTGTTGCTCATGAAACTTGTAGGCGATCATGGAAGAGCTTGACCCTGCTTAGTGCTGAAGCAGATCTTCAAGACGATGGATTCAATGAAAGATTCCAGTTTGACTCCACTCCTCCACAGACTGTTGTCCTACATCGCACTCCATCTCTTGAAGATTCTGAATATTCTTCCTCCACGGCAACTGTCAAAGCTAGAGTGATCGATGACGAAGATGATGCTACTTCACCACCTCCTACTACTGCACGCATCGACACTGCACCAAGTTCGTCTGCACCGCCAACCAACGACGATAACCCTGCTGCTTGACCTACTCATGAGGATGAGTAGATGCTCTATGTCTTCAAACCTTTTTGGTCCTTACTGACAAAAGGGGGAGAAGCGTATGAGTTGACAGTCTTCAAGCGGGTTCATATGGGTGGTTGCATTATATTTTGCCTGGTGCTTACAACTCTTGCTTTTTAAAACATTTGGTTCTTTGAGTTGTAACACCTAAACTTGATGGTTGTCTGCTACTTATTTGCTTTACTGTGATGCGATGATAAATTCCGCATGTGCGATGATAACTTCCGCACTTAGATCATCCTGCAGACGTCCATTTTTCATTATGCATGTCATCCTATTTGCTATATCATTTCATGCATGATGAATTATCTTCATAAGTTGGAGTGGATCTCCACAAGTACAACCTGCCATGTGCATTTGCATTCCAAAAGCAAAAATACTTATATGCACATCTTCAGGGGGAGCCCTTGCTACTTATGAAGACAATTCCTATCCTTTACAATTTCACATACTTTATCCCCGTTGAAAACTTCAACCAGTTTGTCATCAATCACCAAAAAGGGGGAGATTGTAAGTGCATCTAGTGCCACCCCTAGTTGCTGTTGGAGTATTGACGACAAAGTTGGTTGATGGACTAATGCGTTTGTGAGAATTGCAGGATAACACAGGTAGTGTCTCTCATTGATTCGGTTTACCTACCGGATATGACCCCTAAAAATGTATGAAGACATTGAAGACAATGGTGGTATGAGAAGATATTCATATTGAAGACTATGACATGAGAAGACATTGCGTGAAGACTATGGAGCACGAAGACTGTGTGGTTTTGTTGTTTCCTTTTATTCTTTCTTGAGTCATAGGAACCACCGTACTATTAAGTGGGGTCCAAGTGAACTAAGTCAGAGTGACTGAAGTGATGCTCAACCCAAATCCTATGTCTTCGAGCCAAGACAATGAGAGCAAATCTTATCCAGAGCTGGATGAGTCAGCTTTGCTTGTAGCCCAAGTAAAGTTGCCGCGTGTGTTTGAAATCTGACAGTTGGAACACGTGTCAGTTCCTTAGTGACCCAGGATGATTTCGGACAAATCAGGTCGGGTTGCCTTGTGGCTATAAATAGCCCACCCCCTACACCATAAATTGGTGGCTGCTCAGAGTAGTGCATGGATTTTGTCGTTTGAGAGCAACCCACCTCGAAGCATTTGAGAGAGAGAGAAATCCTTGCGAGGACAAAGCCCAAACACCCAGAGCCAAAGAGTGTTAGGCATCACTGAAGTCTTTCTGTCTGTGTGACCTGAAGACTTATTACACTTGAGGACTGTGAATCCTCCAGCCGGTTAGGCGTCGCGTTGTGAGCATCCTAGAGTCATTGTGGATTGCCGGTGAACAAAGTCTGTGAAGGTTTGGAAGTCTACCTTGAAGACTTACCAGAGTGATTGGGCGAGGATTAGGTGTCCTTAGCTCAAGGGGAATAAGGTGAAGACACGGTCTTCTGAGTTAAATCTTAGCCTCCCTAACCAGACGTACAGTTTTCACAGCAACTGGAACTGGTCCAACAAATCCTGTGTCTTCGACAAGCGACTGGTTCTATCCCTTTCCATCCTTTACTGAAGTTTGTCTTCGTGAAGTCACTGCCTATCTGTGTATCTGTTTGACTTCATTGCTTGACTACTACTGTTGATTGGCTTCACCCTATCTTCCATCCTGATCCTTACTACTTAGCTGCTATTAGTCTTGTACTTTCACATCATTGCATATTTGACTATGGCTTGCTTATGGTAGTTTATCTTCCGCTGCATATCAACTAGGCCATTTTTGTTGTTTGTCTTCGAAACTTCTAAATTTTGAAGACTTACATAAAAATCGCCTATTCACCCCCCCTCTACTCGATACTAGCACTTTCAATAGTGACATTAGGTGGCATTGCTTAATCCTTCATGTGATTTTACATTAACGATAGCGATATGGGCGTAGGGATAGCAGGGGCATATAGTGGTGAGGCAGATCTAGCTGCCGGGATTGGCAAACACCCAGGCATCATGTCTGCATTTGTCCCATTTTTTATCTCCTCGGCGACATTTTCCTATGTGAGCACAGGAAATCTAGACCTGCTCATTCTCATTTGCGTTGTCCCGCAACACCCGTCATTTTCTTTCCTTTTTCAACCAAGAGATAGGTCCACTTCCCCCCACCCTTCACCATCCACCATGCTTTCTTCATCTTTTCAACCAAGAGAGCAGTTGGGTAGCCAGTATCTACTACTTTTCCCTGTTTCCTCATAGAACCAAGTCCTAAATTCATGCTACAACTTTCCCACTTTCTTCCCTATTTGAACCAACTCTTAGAGTCGACTGTATGAACTAGCTTTACCTCTAATAATAGTAAAAGTCTAGGTGGCTTTGGAACAGCGGACGAAAGTAGAAAAACATCTACACAAAGGGACCTGGGGTAGTAGAGCAAGGCAGGTTTCGAAGGAATATATAGCCGAGGGTCGCTGGTATGTGGCAAAGACGGCGTCGGGAGGCCGCATCTTTGCCACAATACCACTGGGAGGAAGAAGGGGTCGGAGGCCCTCCCAAGCCGGCGCTCTCTCGAAGAGAACGGCACGGCCGCCGATCACGACGCGCGGGCAGCCGTTGGTCTCCTCCCTCGCCGCTGACGACAGTGTGAATGATGCACCTACACCCCTACCCCGGTCGAGGTTGTCCGGCCGGATTTGTGACCAGCCGTGAGATGAGAGAGAGTGTGGATACCTATGTCTTGCTTAGATCTGGAGAGCATGAGAGGGTGAACGAGAGGAGCCCTAGTAAAGCAAGCGCTAAGGCTCCTACTTATATATATATATAGTGGAGTTATTTTGTTGTACCAGCTTCAAAAAAATGCGCTCCTACGTGTACCCGCGAGTGGGTGTGAGAGAACTAGTGCGTGCGTGCACCGCTTCTCTTTGTGAGAGTACAATATACTATGCCCAAAGAACGTTCGCCGCAAGAGTAATAGTATAAGTGTGTGATGTGTGAGCTAAAATAAAATGTGCATGATGTCTTTTGTTTTTTAGAAGTTCTGAGGGTAGGGTGTGAAGAACACATATGTGCGTGACGTCTACCTGCAGATAGACCGTGGGTGAAAGAGGACTCGAGAGAGTCGTGACTCGTGAGGGTGCGTGTGCGTGAGAGAGAGGGGGCACGTATCAATGCAATGCATGTGTCCGTAAATCATTATCCTACAAACGTTCGCCACAAGCCTTTTCCTAACGAACGCCATAAGAACCGTTAGATCGGCATCCGATAGTGTCAGTTTTTCCATGTCATTTAACAGAACAGCCACTCCTCCTACACACAAATCTTTCACGTGAGTGTTAGCAACTGCCGTATACTCCCTCCGTTCCAAAATACAGTGCATATAGCTTCATTCAAAATTCGAACCTCGCAAACTTTTACCAAGTTTTCATGTACCAAATTGCACATGTAGAATACCCTGCATATATCATTTCATTCATCTTTGAGAGGTAACTATAACAATGGGGGAGGAGTCTACAAAGAAAGACCATCGTATCACCTGCAGCAACTTCAACCATCCTTCAGTGTGGAGGAATATCATAGGAACTCTATATGATATGATTTTTATAGGATTTTTTCCTTTAGAGCCAATTGGTTCATAGGAATAGATTCATATACCCCACATTTCAAAGGAAATAAACATGATATCATTTCTATAGCTTTAGATCCACTTGGTTCATATGAATGGATTCCTATACTCCCATAATTTCAAAGGAAAATAAACATTACGTATTATTCAATAGAAAAGTTCCTATGATATGAACCAAATTACATCTATTTTCTAATCCCTCCTCACAGGAATTGAGATACATGTCATCTCTAGATTCAGTAAAAAAGTTCCTATGACGTGAACCAAATGACATCTCGTTTCTAATCCCTACTCATAGGAATTGAGATACTCCATGTAATCTCTTTCCCTACAACTTCCATGTATACGTCTTCTATTACTAAATAGCTAGTACAACTGTGACAACCTGATTTTTGGCCCATTCTTTTTCTTTTGTTTTTCCGAGGTTTTTGCCTGTGTTTTCTTTTTCCATGGCTTTGTGGTCTGGAAACTGAAGAAGATGACCTCTTCTTTGCTTCCAGAGTGGCTTGTCATTCCCAAATCTTTCCCTAGACGCTTTCATTTCCATCCTAGCCCAAATCCCAATATTCTTTTTATTGGGAATATTCCTTTTCTATTAAAGGAATAACTCCAATTGCCCTAGGTTGTGGAGCATCCTATATTTCCCTCACTCCAAAAATTCCCGAATAATTCTCATAAATTTTTCGGGCCATATCTCAATCAAATATGGCAAAACTTTTCATTGCCATGTTAAAATATAATTCCCCAATATTCCTTTTCCTATTCTGCCCTGAATGACACTTTGTGAAGGAAGTGCCATTTATATTTCTCCTAGTGACCCCCAACCTTTTGGGGCATGTTTATATGTCCAAATAATTGCCCCACGCACAAGTTCAAATTTATTTGCCTAGACAATCTTCCTCAGGGATTTTTCAAAGTTTCTGTCAAACAGAAAGCTTTGTGAAGGAAGTAGTAGCTAGGAGTACCCAAATGAGTTGAACTTTTGCACACTCCTTAATGTGCTCATATTAAAGCCCTTCACCCATTTGCATCCCCAACCAATCATCTATGTGAGCACAGGAGAAAATCTTTGTTTCTGGCAATATTTTCAGGTTGTGAAGCAAGTATATTTTATATTGCTTCAAAAATCCTGATAAATTACCAGGTCATTATTATGCCCATAAAACATATCTCCACCCATTTTGGAATCATTTCATTGAGCCATTTGACCACCATAATTATTTCAAGTTTCTGGTCAGCAGAGAAGTTTGTGAAGCAAGTGCTATTTTGGTTTGTCCATTTGGCATGAGCTTTTTACAGCATCATCATATGACCAAATGACTAAGATTTGCCCAATTTGAGCTCAAGTGGACACTCAATGTGAGTGCGTCATCATGATCTTCATTTTCGGACCAAGTATGCAGTTGTGAAGCAACTGCAGTAAATCTTGATCCTTTCACCCTCAAACTCCCCAGGACTGTAGTCCTTCCTAGCCTAAACACCCCAGACAACTTCTTTTGCTTCAAGCAATTCCCTGTTGATCACATTGAGCTGGTAAAGTTTACTGCAGTAAACTTAAGAGCTCACTAACTATTTAACCAGAGACTCTTTCACCTAGTTACTGCTATAGTTACATCTTACCCAGGAAGGACTAACCCCCAGACATGGTTTGGCATCACTTGTGGCACTGTGTGCACGAGTGCACGCGGTGACCACCGCTTTGGCATGCTATGGCCGCGTCTAGATTGGTTTCTTGCTCGGCCCCCTCCTCCTCTCGTTGTCTTCGCGCTCGTGAGCGTGCCTAACAGCTGGCCCGCGTCGTCGACGTCCTCCTGGAGCCCTCTCCCCCTCTGTCAGCCCCACCGTCAGCGCTCGTCGCCGCTCGCCCATGGGAGCTCTGTGGCCGACAACGCATTAATGGCGCCCAACTTCTTCCTCTGCTTCCCCTCGGCCCCTCTTGTCCCGTGAGCTCGCTGTTGCCTTCCCCCGAACCCATGCGTGAGCACACGCGTCCGCGGTGCCAGACACGCGTCGCCGGCAGTGCCAGCTCGGCCTCCCTTGCCCCGCTTATAAATGGCCACCCCCGAGGTGCCCCGACGTCACCAGGCTCTTCCTCACTCTCCTAGGAATCCGCCTAGCCATTTGCCCAAGCTCTAGGAGCTCTCCTGCCCTCCCATAGCCGCCATGGCCGCCGCCCCCTCCAGCTTAAGTTCGGCCGAAGCCGAGCCCCCCTCCACCTCTAGCCACCACCATCGCCTTCCCCACACTCCAGCGAGTCTCCCTTGCCCTTTCCCCCGTCGCCGGAGCCCCTCCAGGGCCGTGCCTCTCGACCAGCCGCTGCCTCTGTAGTCCCCTTCACTGCGGCCTCCCTTCCGCTCCACCACTCCCCGGCGCCAGATCTCTCTCTGGATGGGCGTGGTGCAGCCGCCTGAGTCCGCCGGTGTTTCCGGTTCAGCCGGAGACGCCTAGAGTCGTCGGGGCACATGGCCGACGCGTCTCGGCCTCGCCTCGCCTCTGTCTTCATCGGGCGCTGGAGGAGGACGAAGAAGGAGACGAGCCAAGTGGGCCCCCCTGCGCGTGGGACCCCCTGGTCAGCCCCTCAGGCGTTGACCCAGCCCAGCCAACGTGGATAAGTGACGGGCCCCACCCATGGGACCCGCACGCATCAGCCCGCCACTGTTCCTTTGGATAAGGTGAAAATGTATTCCCCGAATGCGCTTTCACTTTTTCTGTTCATGCCCCTGGTTGAATATAGTTTCATTACAGATGGGTCCCTGGCAGAAAAACTTCCATATCTTTTTAACCGTAATTCCGTTTGAGGTGAATCCAAGCCAACTTCTCCATGCGTCGAGCCCGTTCTGTTGGTCATGTTTTCACTATGGTTTGACACTGTGAAAATGACCTTTATGCCCTTGCCTTATTCAGCCCCCTCCGAGAGAGAACGTTTTCCGGTGATTCTTTCCGCGGCTTCACCGCACTTCTCCCCGGTGCTTTTTTTCATCCCCAGGCAAGCCACAATACCCACTTGCATGATAGTCATGCAGTAGCCATGGTTTTCAACTTGAATCTTTATTAAATGTTTGCTTGTTGAAAAGATGGTTATCGTTGTTCCGGTGATGTTTAAATTTGCATGTTCACTTCTGTGCTATGTTGTATTGTACTATGTTATCATGTTGTACCTGCTAGTATTTATTTTCCTATGTTTATGCTTGCTAGTAGTACATGTTGATGTTGGAGATGGTCATGCTAGTCAGTATGCCATGCTCAGTGTATATGATTTATTGTTGATATGGTGGATAGCTATGTGATACCCTCATGATGATGTTGATATCATGTTCGTGCATATTATCATGGCTCAACATATTTGCATTCAAGTTAACCGGACTAAATTGAACTTGAACACCTGTTGGCTGAGTCATGGTGTCGCTGAATCGATGCTGACCAGTGCAACCACGCTTACTAGTATGGGATGGTCCTAACCGGGTCTATTGTTGTGCCTCTCGTTGGTGCCTCCAACGAGGGAAGGTTATGAGCGCGCGCTACCCTGATCAGGTAGGCGGACATAAGCCTTGTCTGCCCGTAGATGTTATAGCCGGCGGATCCCCACGTGAGATCGTTTATCTTTTGGCCACGATGGTGGTCGTTGTGTCTGGAGGTAGACACGGGGCCACCCTGACTTAGCCCAGTGGGGAGTGAGTCGGTGTGGCCAGGAGAGTGTCATGGCAGTAGGACGGTTTTGTCGGAACACCATTGGTCCACCCGAATGGGAGTGCGAGGCCATGGGTTCCGCAGTGTGGGTACAGTGTACTAACCTCTGTAGAGTGTATATTAAATCTATCGATAGCCGCGCCAACGGATAAGGGCCCAGGTCGAAAGTAGGTCACACCATGAGTCAACAGTAATAAGAATGATGTGCTTAATAACAGTGAGATAAGTTGGTTGTGATCACCGTAAGGATCATGGGCCATGCAGTGGTCGGGTTGTGATCGCCGTAAGGATCGGGGGTCATGTAGTGGTCGGGTTGTGATCGCCGTAAGGATCACGGGCCAAGTGTTGGTCGGGTGGTGATCGCCGTAAAGATCACAATGGTATCGAGGATACCGACTTGTTGTATATTCGTGATGTTGTGCGAGAATCATGGGTAAAGGTCAAGCTCCTTGTGGTCCTTAACTGATCGCTACGGTATTGTTTATACCAAGCTTGATTTGATCCTAAGATGATCGTGTGATGTCCGAGGTTGGTAAGTGATGCATGTATTGGTTACGAGGGAACCCGAGCAGAATAAGTGGTGCATATAGTGTCATCATGTTGCATGCTAGTATTGTCGGAGTAATATGTTCATGTTGTTCTGGCTGTATCATGTTCATGTTATTTTGATGATCTTGTGATAATTCCTGTTTAACCTGTAATTGCCATGCTGTTGTCTGCCTTGAATGCTTCTGGTTATTGTGAGCTTGAAAGTACATTCAATGTACTGACCTGGCGTGTCATGCCAGTTTGCAGGTCATTCCGGATTTGATTGCTTGCTTGTCATGGTTTCCGTTCGTGCGAGCTAGGATAAGCGTTCCAGCCAGAGTCCCGGCGGAGTGGAGTTCACCACCGTCGCCGTTGTTCTGCTACTAGAGTTATTCCGCTGCTTCGAGTTGTTCTGCTGCTTGCATAGAGCAACTGAGGATGTCGTAGTGTCACCGTGCCGATGTTATTCATTGTAATATCGGAGACCTTGTATTCATATTCATGTAATAATAGAAAGCTGGTTTGTTCTATGCTAAGCAGTGTCGTATTCCAGAAGACTTCTCCTTGATCTCTGGGCTGGAATACGGGGCGTTCCGGTTTCTCTGAGCCGGGGTGCCACAGCGCTTGGTATCAGAGCAGGTGTGGCTGTAGAACGCCCTAGACCGCGCGAACGTTAGAAAGCGGTAGTATAGACCTCAGTTGGTTTGTTGCACTTGATTGCTGCCTTTGTTTGTCGCATAGCATGCATATAGATTATTATTTGTTACTAACAGTTTATCTGGTGAGTGTAGCTGGCATCGGTTCGGATCCACTACAGCTCAACCTTTGCATTTGTCTAGTTCCTTTTTCTTTCGGTGTTTGGTGTTATTTCTGTCCCAACAGAGTGATGCCAAGTGATCCCAACACTGTTTGAAAAAATGGTGCTCAGGTATCGCACCGATGTCTTTCCTTCAGTCCCGCCTATCGTTTCGGTGGTGGACATGCGTCTATCCTAGATCGTTCTTTGATTTTGTCGTGTTGGCAACCCTTAATGATCTTAGTTATCAAGAAAGGGAAATGTCAGCAACCTCAATTTTTCCCCGCAATCCTATTTCTTGGACGAGTACGGATATTTTCCGTCCGCTTGATAATAATGTGGTTGCGACCTCCGTGTCCCACTGCATGATTACCGAGTACGTCCTCGCCTCCGAGCTAGTTCAGGTTGCCACCTGGCTAAGCTAGCACTTGGTGTAGCGCTATTTACACCAATTCTTCCACACATTTATTCGTCCTCGTGCACATCATCACAGCATGTTAGACTGCAATACCGGAGTTTCCGCGAGATTTGTGTGCCTAGGTGTGCATGCATATTATTGTGCGAGTAGCGGTAATATGTGATGATTGCTTGATTAATTATATTATTAGTATGCTTGTGTGCTTTTGTCGTTTCTGTTGTTCCTTTATTTGGGCCTTCAGTGTTACAAAATTTTCCCTTATTAAAGTTGCTCGTCAGCCGACACCGGACCCGAAGAGTCAGCAAGAAATGCATATATTTGGAAACACAGCTAAACAAAATGGAATTATCAGCAGACTGCAATAAAACTCATCTGAATGCAAAAGAAATCTTGGATGGACCGTTAGTATGGAGTTTGCACTAGTGTGCACTCATCACAACAAAATGATTAAATCAGCAAGAAGATAAATCGTGTGCGAGATTGACAGAATATTATCAAAGGTATGGCTCAGATACAAGTTTAATTTTTCATTGAGGATGATTTTGGAACTCGATGTACCTGGAAGCAAACAAAAATATGGCATATACTCGGAAAGGAGAATAGTCCTGCAAAACCCCATATCATGCAAGAAATCAATAGCAAATTTTTTAAGATGGTATGTATATGTGGAAATCGGTCCGCATATCACAATAAGAAGCTTCTGGTGTAAGCAACCCAGTCTCCCCTCGCAAGATACCCGAGAAGATTCCAAGCCAAGATTCATCTATCTTCCCCAGTATGATATATGGATGATTTCTCGCGCAAGGTACTCTGCCTTCTTCAGTAAGCAAGCGCAAAAGCTTCCAGCATAAGATACTGAGTCTTTCCTGTTGGAAATATGCCCTAGAGGCAATAATAAAATGATTATTATTATATTTCCTTTGTTCATGATAATTGTCTATTATTCATGCTATAATTGTGTTATCTGGAAATTGTAATACATGTGTGAATACATAGACCACAACATGTCCCTAGTGAGCCTCTAGTTGACTAGCTCGTTGATCAACTGATAGTCATGGTTTCCTGACTATGGAAATTGGATGTCGTTGATAACGGGATCACATCATTAGGAGAATGATGTGATGGACAAGACCCAATCCTAAGCATAGCACAAGATCGTGTAGTTCATTTGCTAGAGATTTTCCAATGTCAAGTATCATTTCCTTAGACCATGAGATCATGTAACTCCCGGATACCGTAGGAGTGCTTTGGGTGTACCAAACGTCACAAGTAACAGGGTGACCATAAAGGTATACTACGGGTATCCCCGAAAGTATCTGTTGGGTTGACACAGATCGAGACTAGGATTTGTCACTCCGTATGATGGAGAGGTATCTCTGGGCCCACTCGGTAATGCATCATCACAATGAGCTCAATGTGACCAAGTGTTTGGTCATGGGATCATGCATTACGGTACGAGTAAAGTGACTTGCCGGTAACGAGATTGAACGAGGTATTGGGATACCGACGATCGAATCTCGGGCAAGTAACGTACCGATTGACAAAGGGAATTGTACACGGGATTACTTGAATCCTAGACATCGTGGTTCATCTGATGAGATAATCGTGGAACATGTGGGAGCCAACATGGGTATCCAGATCCCGCTGTTGGTTATTGGCGGGAGAGCTGTCTCGGTCATGTCCACGTGATTCCCAAACCCGTAGGGTCTACACATGTAACGCCCCGGATCCGATGCGCCAGGTGTCTGCTAGTTATTCGCCGTCGTTGCCATGTCATTTGCTTGCATGTTGCATTTTGTCATGTCATCATGTGCATTTCATTTTGCATACGTGTTCGTCTCATGCACCCGAGCATTTTCCCCATTGTCCGTTTTGCAATCCGGCGCTCCTATGTCATCCGGCGTTCCCCTTTTTGCCTCTCGTTGTGTGCGGGTGTTAAATGTTCTCGGAATGGACCGAGGTTTGCCAAGCGGCCTTGGTACACCACCGGTAGACCGCCTGTCAAGTTTCGTGCCATTTGGAGGTCGTTTGGTACTCCAACGGTTAACCGGGTAACCATAAAAGCCTCCTTCTCCTTGCAGCCCAACACCCCTTCCAAAGTGTCCCAAAACCCATCTAACTTCCCTCCATGCTCTCAGTCGTTGCATCACGATCGCGTGGCCAAAAACCGCTCCTCATTTGGACTCTCCTAGCTCCCTATGCCTATAAAAATGTCCTCCCCGTCCATTTTCCCCCAAAACCCTAGATCGCCCTCCGCCGCCACCGGACGCGTCCGCCCCATGCCGGACACGTCCGCGCCCGCGCCCGCAGCCAACCGTGGCTTGCCACATGGCACTCCCCGCCGCCAGGCGCTGCCAGCCCGCCAGGCCCGTGCGCCGCCGC
>NC_057813.1:631574086-631574517 GCF_018294505.1 Triticum aestivum
GCAATCGACTTATTCTTTAGTCCACTTAGACGAGCACTGGGCTGCAGCTAAGCCCTCCGAATGAGAGGGTTGCTCTCCACTTGGCAGGGTTTTTATACCTTAGGCGAGCGCTTGGACTGCAGCTAAGCCCCCGAGTGAGAGGGTTGCTCTTCACTCGGTAGGATTTTTGTAACTTAGGCGAGCACAGGGCTGCAGCTAAGCCCCCGAGTGAGAGGGTTGCTCTTCACTCGGTAGGATTTTCACAACTTAGGCGAGTGCTTGGACTGCAGCTAAGCCCCCGAGTGAGAGGGTTGCTCTTCACTCGGTAGGATTTTTATAACTTAGGCGAGTGCTTGGACTGCAGCTAAGCCCCCGAGTGAGAGGGTTGCTCTTCACTCAGTAGGATTTTTATAACTTAGGCGAGCACGAGGCTGCAGCTAAGCCTCCGAGTG
>NC_057813.1:631574889-631590594 GCF_018294505.1 Triticum aestivum
ACCACTCGGTAGGATTTTTATAACTTAGGCGAGCGCGAGGCTGCACCTAAGCCTCCGAGTGGAAGGCTGGCTTACCACTTGGTAGGATTTTTATAACTTAGGCGAGCACGAGGCTGCAGCTAAGCCTCCGAGTGGAAGGCTGGCTTACCACTCGGTAGGATTTTGATAACTTAGGCGAAACGGATTCGCAGCTAAGCCTCCGAGTGGGAGTCTGGCTCACCAGTCGGTAGGATTTTTACAAACTTAGGCGAAACGGATTCGCAGCTAAGTCACCCACTGAGGGGAATTTCATTGGACAAAAATAAAAAGTGACAGATATTATGGAGGAACTATGACACTATTATTTTGAGGTCCATGAACTACAAAAGTACTTTATTGCAACTCATCTGAATGATAAAACTTAAGTGTAGAATGGGCGGAGTAGCTCCGCGTTCCAAGCTCGGGGCTCGTCGAAATTATGCTCGACGTTGTAAAGACGGTACGCCCCATTGTGGAGGACCTTGGTGACTATGAAGGGGCCTTCCCAAGAAGGAGCAAGCTTGTGTGGTTTGTGCTGATCCACTCGGAGAACCAAATCTCCTTCCTGGAAGGCTCGACCTCTCACATTTCGGGCGTGGAAACGGCACAGATCTTGTTGGTAGATGGTCGACCGGATCAGAGCCATCTCCCTTTCTTCCTCTAAAAGGTCGACTGCGTCCTGCCGCGCTTGTTCAGCTTCTGCTTCGTCGTAGATTTCAACTCGAGGAGCATTGTGGAGAAGATCACTCGGCAAGACTGCTTCAGCTCCATAGACCAAGAAGAATGGAGTTCTTCCGGTCGACCGATTAGGCGTGGTCCGCAGTCCCCAGAGTACAGAGGGAAGTTCATCGACCCAAGCTCCAGCCGCGTGTTTGAGATCACGCATCAGTCGAGGCTTCAATCCCTTAAGAATCAGTCCATTAGCTCGTTCTGCTTGTCCATTCAACTGCGGATGGGCGACTGAAGCGTAGTCGACCCGTGTGCCCTGGGAGTCGCAGAAAGCTCTGAATTCCTCTGAGTCAAAGTTCGACCCATTATCCGTAATGATGCTGTGCGGGACTCCATATCTGAATATTAGTTCCCTGATGAAGCTAACAACAGTACCGGTGTCAAGGCTCTTGATTGGTTTAGCCTCGATCCACTTGGTGAACTTGTCGACTGCCACCAGTACATGCGTAAAACCGCTTCGTCCTGTTCTCAAAGGACCGACCATGTCCAGCCCCCAAACTGCAAAAGGTCAGACGAGTGGGATGGTCTTCAAAGCTGACGCAGGCTTGTGCGACATATTCGAGTAGAACTGACATCCCTCGCACTTATCCACTATCTCTTTTGCCATCTCATTCGCCTTAGGCCAGTAAAATCCGGCTCGGTATGCTTTGGCCACGATGGTCCGAGAGGACGCATGATGACCACAGGTCCCCGAGTGAATATCATTGAGGATGAGTCGACCTTCTTCTGGTGTTATGCACTTCTGACCGACTCCAGTCGCGCTTTCTCTGTATAATTGTCCTTTGATTACGGTAAAGGCCTTAGATCGACGGACGATCTGTCGAGCCTCTTCCTCATCCTCCGGAAGCTCTTTCCTCAAGATATATGTGACATACGGAATCGTCCAGTCGGGAATGACCACCAAAACCTCTATGATCAAGTCGACCACCGCTGGGATTTCAACTTCAGTCGGATCTGTGGCGCTCTTGGGCTGCGGAGTTTCTTCGGTGAAAGGATCTTCTTTGACTGACGGAGTGTGTATATGCTCCAAGAACACACCACTCGGAATGGCTTCTCTCTTGGAACCTATCTTTGCTAGATCATCAGCTGCTTGATTTTTCAGTCGGGGTATATGATGGAGCTCCAACCCCTCGAACTTCTTTTCCAGCTTCCTCACTGCACTGCAGTATCCAGTCATGGCTGGGCTTCTCACGTCCCACTCTTTCATCACCTGATTGACCACTAAATCCGAGTCGCCATAGACCATTAGGCGACGGACGCCGAGTGAAATGGCCATGCGCAACCCATATAGGAGGGCCTCATATTCTGCCTCATTGTTGGAGGAATCAAAGTGAATCTGGAGCACATATCTGAGCTTATCTCCTTTGGGGGAAACCAGGACAACCCCAGCACCGGAACCATTCAACATCTTAGAGCCATCAAAAAACATGGTCCAATGCTCCGAGTGAACTTCAGTCGGCTGCTGTTGTTCAATCCACTCGGCGAGGAAATCTGCTATCGCCTGGGACTTAATGGCTTTCTTTGCCTCAAACTTGATATCAAGGGGAAGAAGTTCAATCGCCCATTTAGCCACTCGACCAGTTGCATCTCTGTTGTGCAAAATCTCTGATAGTGGAGCGTCGCTGACGACTGTGATGGAATGGTCAGAGAAATAATGAGCAACCTTCTTTGTGGTCATGTATATTCCATACACAAGCTTCTGATAATGAGGATATCTCTGCTTGGATGGAGTCAAGACTTCAGACAAATAATACACTGGGCGCTGAACTTTGAGAGCTTTTCCTTCTTCTTCCCGCTCGACCGTTAGCACAGTACTGACGACTTGTCCTGTGGCTGCGATGTAGAGCAACAGAGGCTCTTTGCTGATTGGAGCAGCAAGCACCGGCTGGGTGGAGAGCAGAGCTTTTAGCTCGGCAAACGCTGCATCAGCTTCTGGAGTCCACTCGAACTTGTCAGTCTTCTTCATCAGTCGGTAAAGAGGCAGTGCCTTTTCACCGAGTCGGGAGATGAATCGACTTAATGCGGCCAAGCATCCAGTAAGCTTCTGGACATCGTGCACTCGCACAGGGCGTTTCATTCGGAGAATAGTGCCAATCTTCTCTGGGTTAGCGTCGATTCCCCGTTCGGAAACGAGAAAACCGAGTAACTTGCCACCAGGAACTCCAAATGTGCACTTTGATGGGTTGAGCTTGATATCATACCTTCTGAGGTTGGCAAATGTTTCGGCGAGGTCAGCGAGCAGGTCGGAACCTTTTCGTGACTTGACAACAATATCATCCATATAAGCTTCCACATTCCGACTGATTTGAGTGAGTAGACACTTCTGAATCATTCGCATAAATGTGGCTCCGGCATTCTTGAGGCCGAATGGCATGGTGATATAGCAGAAGCACCCGAATGGAGTGATGAAAGCTGTTTTTACCTCATCGGGCCCGTACAGACGGATCTGGTGGTACCCGGAGTAAGCATCTAAAAAAGACAACCTCTCGCATCCCGCGGTCGAGTCAACAATTTGATCTATGCGAGGGAGGGGAAAGTGATCTTTCGGGCAGGCCCGGTTGATGTGCTTGAAATCAATGCACATTTGGAGCGACTTGTCCTTCTTAGGAACCATGACGACATTAGCGAGCCACTCGGAGTGGTATATCTCTCGGATAAATCCTGCCGCCAACAGTCGAGCCACTTCTTCACCGATGGCCTTTCTCTTCTGGACGGCGGACCGTCGAAGATGCTCTTTGACTGGTTTTGCAGACGAGTCGACTCTTAGGCGATGCTCAGCCAGTCCCCTGGGAACACCTGGCATGTCAGCGGGCTTCCATGCAAAAATGTCCCAGTTCTCACGGAGGAACTGGATGAGCGCTTCTTCCTATTTTGGGTCGAGTGTTGTGGAGATGCGGGTTGGAGCTGCTTCGGGGTCGGTCGGGTGAATGTGAACAGGCTTCGTCTCACCGGACGACTGGAATGCAGACTCCGTGGCAGGCTTCTTGGATCGCAGCAAGTCACTCGGATCTGCGTTTTGCTTGTATTCTTCGAACTCGACCGCTGTCACTTGGGAATCGGCAATCTTGGAGCCCTTCTGAAAGCACTCCTCTGCCTTTTTCCTATCACCGGTGACAGTGATCACACCTTTGGGACCGGGCATCTTCAATTTGAGGTACACGTAACATGGTCGAGCCATGAACCGTGCATAGGCTGGTCTCCCCAAAATGGCATGATATGCACTTTGAAAATCCACGACCTCAAACGTCAACTTTTCCTTGCGAAAATGCTTCGAATCACCAAACACTACGTCCAAAGCTATCTGGCCGAGTGACTCGGCCTTCTTCCCTGGTATAACTCCATGAAAGCTCATGTTACTAGTGCTCAGTCGGGACATCGGAATGCCCATACCTTTCAATGTGTCTGCATATAACAGATTCAGTCCACTTCCACCATCCATCAGCACCTTTGTCAGTCGAGTGCCTTCGACAACGGGATCGACCACCAAAGCTTGCCTCCCAGGGGTGGCAATATGAGTCGGGTGATCAGATTGGTCGAATGTGATGGGTGTTTGAGACCACTTCAGATAATTTGCCTTTGCTGGGGCAACCATGTTCACCTCTCGGTTAATCACTTTCAGTCGACTTCTGCTTTCCACATCTGCAAAGATCATCAGAGTGGAGTTGATATGCGGATATCCTCCCTCACTGTCCTCTTTGTCTTCGGCCTTGTCCGACTCCTTCTCCTTGTCCTTAGACTGTTTTCCCTGAAACTGCTGGATCAGGAGTCGACATTGGCGAGTGGTGTGCTTTGGGTAAATGATATTCCCCTCTTCGTCTTTCTTCGTGTGAATGTGACATGGCATGTCCATCACGTCGTTCCCCTCTTTATCCTTTACCTTCTTGGGGTTCCAGGATCCTTTTGGTTTCCCCTTAAACTTTCCTTGAGTCACGGCCAGAGCCTCTCCAGGAGCTGCCGGTTCAGCCTTCCGCTTCTGTTTCCGACTGGTGTTTCCCTTTTCCGACTGACTCGGCTTGTGCTTGCCGCTTCGGAGTCGGTCTTCTTCTTCGCCATTGGCGTACTTGGTAGCAATCTCCATCATCCGACTCAAGGTCATGTCACCGGTTCGACCAAATTTCAAACTCAGTTCTCTGTTCTTGACGCCGTCTTTGAAGGCGCATACTGCCTGATGATCAGAGACATTTTCCACAGTGTGGTGCAAAGTGATCCACCTCTGAATATACTCTCTGAGAGTCTCATTAGCTTTCTGCACGCAGACTTGCAACTCTGTCAATCCAGCTGGTCGCTTGCAAGTCCCTTCAAACGTTCTGACGAACACTCGGGACAGATCTTCCCAAGTGTAAATGCTGCTAGGAGGTAATTGAGTCAACCATGCCCTGGCAGAACCTTCCAACATGAGGGGCAAATGCTTCATGGCCACCTCGTTGTTCCCACCACCAATCTGAACTGCCACTCGATAGTCCTCAAGCCAAGTTTCAGGCTTAGACTCACCAGTGAACTTGCTGACTCCTGTCGCCAACCTGAAATTGGGGGGAATAACTGCGGCTCTGATAGCTCTGCTGAAACATTCAGGACCAGAAACATGCACTCGACCGCTTGTGGGTACATCTCTGTCGAGTGCGCCTCGATGGGCTCTGTTCCGGTCGACCAACCCTTGCACGATAATGGACCGCGCGTCGAAGCCTGGCTCTCTGGGGTCAACTGGAACCCTACGCCCTGTACTGTACTGACGCCTATCATCTGGCTGCCGAGGAGCGTAAGACCCACCCCTCGGAGGGGAATAGGGCACTCGACGCCTATCATCTCGGTCGAGTCTGTCGCCATATTGATCTCGCCGATTCTCACGCCCTTCGCGCCGCGGAGGCGATCTGGGGCTGTGAGCCGACTGAACCGTATTCACAGTGACGGATCGACTGTGAATTCTATTGCGCGACTGAGACACGGCTGAATTCTGATCTCCTGCTGCCCGGAGCAGATCCCTGATCTACAGCAAACCTCTGCCAGCTTCCGACTGCGAAGGCTGGATGGACTCTGCTATACGGGTCGCAGCTGCTAAATTCTGAATTGGGGTTCGATATACCTGAGTCGGCGGGAAGAGTTGACGTCGACTGGTGTCGGGAACTCGTTGCCGCGCGCGCTCGTCGAGTGCTCGCTGAAGGTTCTCCAGTCGAGTGCGCTCGGCCAAATTGGCCAGACGCGTCTCCTCCAAGGCACGAGCCTCGGGGGTTTCTCCTGCGATGGGAATACACAGGGGATCCTCGTTCCTGCGGCGAAGTTCCTCTCTTTGCAGAGAGTCGAGTGGCTCGGGCCGGTACTCTTCGTAGCCTCGTGCAGGGTCGCCACCGTCACCTGCTCCACCACCACGGGCGAAGCCAGGAGGGCTGTGGGGCCCGTCGACCATCAAGATTTCCGCCGCTAGATCACTGCTTCCGCACTCGGATGCAGTCTCTACGGAGCCAGTCGACTGATCGAACAAGCCGTAGAGAGATTCGTTGGGCTCGATTGCCGCAACTTGGGTAGTGGCCGATTGGCGAGCCACCGCGTGACTCACCCATCGCTGAAGCCTCGACCGGCCTGAGCGCTTGCGCTGGCGGGAGACCGGGAGGGTGGACGATGGAGGAGCCGACCGATACTGGGTCGACGGTTGCCGTAGCAGAACGCCGCGGACACATGCGCGAAAATGCGTCGCACCGCGGACGGGGAGCGCATCTACGTCGAGTGGAGTCTCCTGGAGCCATGCGGAGTCGTCGGCGATGAAGGTGAGAGTGCCGAGACGGATCTCTTGACCCTCGACCAAAACTCCAGCAGACACCATGATGAAAGTACTCGAAAGAATCGCAACTTCTCCACAAAATCGCTAAAACACCTGCCCCACGGTGGGCGCCAACTGTCGTGGTTCTAAGCCTGACAGTAGAGTGGGGGTAGGTATGGAGAGGCAAGGTCCTAGCTATGGAGAAGTTGTAAGCACAAAGGATGTACGAGTTCAGGCCCTTCTCGGAAGAAGTAACAGCCCTACGTCTCGGAGCCCGGAGGCGGTCGAGTGGATTATGAGTGTATGAACTACAAGGTGCCCCCAACCCTTCTGCCTGTGGAGGGGGGTGGCTTATATAGAGTGCGCCAGGACCCCAGCCAGCCCACGTAGGAGAAGGTTTAAGGTGAGTTAAGTCTGGGGCGTTACTGGTAACGCCCCACATAAAGGCCTTTACTATCATAAAGTCTACTTGATTACAGGCCGTTGCAGTGCAGAGTGCCTCTTGACCTCCTAGTGGTCGAGTGAGTCTTCGTGGTCGAGTCCTTCAGGCCAGTCGAGTGAATCCTCGTTGGTCGACTGGAAGGCGACCTCTTCTAAGGATGTCCTAGGGTAAGTTACTTGGATCAGGTCCATGACCCTACCCTAGGTACATAACCCCATCATCGGGTCCGTTGGATGGACCTGGAATTTTATTATTTCGTCCGCTGGTTTAAAGGAGGTGGACTTGGATCTCTTATCGAGTATCACATCGTCTCTATGCACCGTAGCGCGCAGCGCGGTGAGTTCCTCTGCCGCTAGGGCTTCGGATAGTGCCTCCAGGGCTAATGCGGCTGTTTTGTTTTCGGCGCGGAGTGCTATGTCCGGATCACTAACAAGAGTGATTATCCCGCCGGGCCCAGGCATTTTGAGCTTCATGTACCCGTAATGGGGTACGGCTTGGAAAATTGTGAACGCCTCTCGTCCTAATATAGCGTGATATCCGCTGCTGAACGGGGCCACTTGGAACGTGATTTCTTCGGACCTGTAATTGTCCGGTGAGCCGAACACCACATCAAGTGTGATTTTTCCGGTGCAGCGTGCTTCCCGGCTAGGGATTATTCCTCTGAAGGTTGTGCTGCTTCGTTCAATGTGGCTCCAGTCTATTTCCATTTTTTGAAGAGTTCCCTCGTAAATGAGATTTAATCCGTTGCCGCCATCCATGAGTACCTTGGTAAGTCGAAAGTCGTCCACTATTGGACTGAGGACCAATGCGGCTGGTGCTCGGGCTGTTCGGAATTTAGGTTTGTCGCTGGCGTTGAAGGTGATGGCCTTATTGCTCCAAGGATTTGTTGTTGCTACTTGGTAGACTTCGGCGAGGCTGCGGATTGTTCGTTTCCGCATATTATTTGATGCGAAAGTCTCGAAGACTGTTGATACCGTACCGGTATTGTTGGTGTGGTTTCCCGGGGCTAGAAGCTCCTCGCCACTTTTGGCCACCTGCCGTAATATCCAACATGCACGAAGGCTATGTGTTGGGGTGGCACCCTTGGTACTGTGAATTGTACAGGGTTTGCTAAGCCATCCCTCTAGTACGGTTCCGTTCCCTTTAAGGGGCTTCTATTTTTTGGTTTTTGTACCTGGTGCCTGAGTGTAATGCACCCTTTTGTTGCGGACTGGGGCTGTATCCGGGGCCGGATTGTCCCAAAACCTATTTTCGGTTTTCCGGAAACTCTCTATCGCACAGTACTTTCGCACTATGGATGCCAGGTCGGCGAAGCGTGTGATTTCACGATGGCTGACGGCGTTCAAGATTCCCCTGTCCATGCAATTATTGCAAAAAATCGAGATTGCGTTTTCCTCTCGGCAGTCCTTTATCCGGTCCGTGACCAGGAGGAATCTGGCCCAGTAATGATGTACCGTTTCGGCTGGCTCTTGCCGGATTAGAGATAGATCGCATATATCTGGACGGGTGGGCCTAATTGAGTCCGGGACCCTGTCCATCTCGAGGCTCGAGGGCCGAGAAGTTTCCGAATTTGGAAGCTTGGAAAGTGGAACGTTGTCCAACGAGTCCGGTCCGATGCCTGACTTTATGTTCAGCGCTTGATCGAAATCCGCCCCTCCGCGGGAATCCGGCATGGAAGGTTCGGTAGCCCGGACACGACTAGTTTTCAATATGGGAGAAGGATCGTCGCGATGTTCCTCTACCACCGTGACGTGGTGGGTAACCTGGGAGAGTTAATCTCTCTCAGATCGGTTTTAAGCTCGATCTGATTGTAGTCTGTAGCGACTCCCAGGGCAGCGATCCGATCCAAGAGTTCGTTTACAGACGAGAGCTCTGCAGGATCTAGCTGCTCGGCAAATTCCGAGTTGACGTGAAGATTGCTCTCGATGACCCGAGAGGTCATTGTCGAAGCGGTGGCCGGACAGGCGGTCATAAGAAAACCTCCTAGCCGGATAGTTTGGCCGGCGGCCAAGGCTCCATTGGCGAAGATACCGTCCTTGAAGACAGGAAGAGGCATCCTTCCTATCGGCGACGGCACAGGGAAGCTCTCAATGAAAGCACCAATGCCGGTGTCAAAACCGGCGGATCTCGGGTAGGGGGTCCCGAACTGTGCGTCTAGGCGGATGGTAACAGGAGACAAGGGACACGATGTTTTACCCAGGTTCGGGCCCTCTTGATGGAGGTAAAACCCTACGTCCTGCTTGATTGATATTGATATTGTGGATGTTACAAGAGTGGATCTACCACGAGATCAAGGAGGCTAAACCCTAGAAGCTAGCCTATGGTATGATTGTAATGGTTGTTGTTGTGTCCTACGGACTAAAGCCATCCGGTTTATATAGACACCGGAGAGGGCTAGGGTTACATAGAGTCGGTTACAATGGTAGGAGATCTACATATCCGTATTGCCAAGCTTGCCTTCCACGTCAAGGAAAGTCCCCTCCGGACACGGGACGAAGTCTTCAATCTTGTATCTTCATAGTCTTGGAGTCCGGCCGATGATGATAGTCCGGCCGATGATAGTTCGGCCGATGATGGTGATCCGGCTATCCGGACACCCCATAGTCCAGGACTCCCTCACCAACCTTTAGAAGATTTAGCAATTAAGCAAGTTCTAGGTTGAGCCTTTTTAGTGAAATCAACAATGTAAAGATCACCTCTACGTATACCGGTAAAGACCATTTTATGATTGTCTCTTCGAAACACTTGGCAATCTACTTCAGTAAATAGGACATTGAAACCGAAATCAGCAAGTCTAGATACTGAAAGTAAATTGTACCCAAGAGATTCAACGAGCATGACGTTTTGTATGGAGCTATCATGTGAGATGGCCACCTTACCGAGGCCAACCACCTTACCCTTTGAGTTCTCACCAAAAGTGACATACTTTCGAGGGCCGGCATTTTCAGCAAGCTCACGAAACATATCTTTATCTTCGGTCATGTGATCGGTACATCCACTATCAAGAACCCATTCCTTTCCTCCTGCCATGTATCCCCGATGATTTGCCATAAGACCAAAGTGTCTCATTGCATCATTAAGATCAAAGTCACTATCATCATCCTCATCATAGTATCCATGTTCAACATTGTCATGTGATGGATGAATTCCTAGAGAGGGTAATTCATTAGAATGAGTTTGACAATGATCTTCTTTATGAATTATAATAGCTTCGGAAATAATATTGCTAATAATTCCAACATCTCCTTTGGCATGCATAAGGTTTATAAGCTCAAATAGACAATCGCCAAACTTAGGATCATTGGAATTCATCTTACTCAAGGCAATAGACTTATGGAGAATTTCATCTAGATTTTGCAAGGAATAGTTTGGAAAACATTCCTCAAGAAATTTCCATATGGTGTAGGCACACTTAAGAGTAGGCAAGCAACCTATCAAGTTTCTAGGCAAACCTCTAGTGATAAGATCAACAGTTCTAAGATTGCGAATCATGTCAACTGACTCATCAAGGGTAGGATGCATAGGATCAACATGAGGTGCACAAGGGCTAGTAATGTACTTGTTCAAATGATATTCATTGAAAATCACAAGCATTTCATTTTTCCAATCATGAAAATACTCTCCATCAAGTATAGGCACTCTATGTCTAAGACTCCCCAAAGTAGACTCATCCATCTTCCTCCAATGGTGTTTAAACCAAAGCAATGGAGACCAAAGCTCTGATACCAATTGAAAGGATCGAGAAGAGGTGTCTAGAGGGGGTGAATAGACTCTAAGTAAGAAAAGTTGCAGTTTTTAATCTCTTTAAGTTGAAGTGGAGTTTTGGCACAAGTTTTAACATCCACAATACATATCAAGCAAGCATGACAAAAGTATATGAGCAGCGGAAAGTAATGCACGCAAATTGCAAGAGTGTAAAGGGATGGGATTGGAGTGTGCAAACGCAATTTGGAGACATGGAGATTTTTTATCCGTGGTTCCAATAGGTGGTGCTATCGTACATCCACGTTGATGGAGACTTCAACCCATGAAGGGTAACGGTTGCGCGAGTCCACGGAGGGCTCCACCCACGAACGGTCCACGAAGAAGCAACCTTGTCTATCCCACCATGGTCGTCGCCCATGAAGGACTTGCCTCACTCGGGTAGATCTTCACGAAGTAGGCGATCTCCTTGCCCTTACAAACTCCTTGGTTCAACTCCATAATCTTGACGGAGGCTCCCAAGTGACACCTAGCCAATCTAGGAGACACCACTCTCCAAGAGGTAACAAATGGTGTGTTGATGATGAACTCCTTGCTCTTGTGCTTCAAATGATAGTCTCCCCAACACTCAACTCTCTCGCACAGGATTTGGATTTGGTGGAAAGAAGATTTGAGTGGAAAGCAACTTGGGGAAGGCTAGAGATTAAGATTTATGTGGTTGGAATGGAATATCTTGACCTCAACACAAGTGTAGGTGGTTCTCTCTCCGAAAATGTATGTTGGAAGTGTAGGCATGTGCTGATGGCTCTCTCCACGAATGAAGAGTGGGTGGAGGGGTATATATAGCCTCCACACAAAATCTAACCGTTACACACAATTTACCAAACTCGGTGGGACCGAATCGTGAAACTCGGTCAGACCGATTTAGTTCATAATTTGACCGTTAGGCATCTCGGTGGGACCGATATGATCAACTCGGTAGGACCGATGTGCTATGATTAGGGTAAAGCCTCAACTCGGTTTGACCGATTACACAAACTCAGTGGGACCGATTTGGGTAATGAGAGAAACAGAGAGTTGGCGAGGCAAACTCGTGGGAACGATTGCATACCTCGGTGGGACCGAAAATATTGCAATAGGCAATAGAGAGTTTGCAAGCCCATCTCGGTGAGACCGAGATCCCATCGGTGAGACCGACTTGATTAGGGTTTCTGGCAGTGGCTATGTCAAGAGAACTTGGTGGCGCCGGATAGAAAGATTCGGTGGGGCCGAGTTTGACTTTTGGTTTGGGACATATGTGGATGTGAGAAAGTGGTTGATGGCTTTGGAGCATATCACTAAGCACTTTTAGCAAGCAAGCTATTAAGCAACACCTCATCCCCTCTTAATAGTATTGGCTTTCCTATGGACTCAATGTGATCTTGCATCACTAAAAGTAAAATGTAGAGTCTTGTGCTTTGAGCTTGAGCCAATCCTTTGTCCTTATTAGCATCTTGAAGGGGTTCCACATCCTATAGTCCATGCCACTCCATTGTTGAACTTATCTGAAACATACTAGGTAAGAGTATTAGTCCAACAAGAGATATGTTGACATTAATTACCAAAATCACCCAGGGAGCACTTGTGCTTTCACACTACTTGCCTGTAGTGAACACGGCTGGAGGGATCCTTGTGGGTCTAAAAAATGATCTGTTTGAGGTGATAGGTTTTGTCAATAAAAAGTTTTGCATTGTTGCAACTGTCAAAAATAAGAGTGATGGGTTCTTGTGGCACTTGGTGGATATCTATGGTACTTCTTATAATGAATTTAAACTGGAATTTATTGCTGAGCTACATGACACTATGGAGGGCCTCACTTACCCAGTTTTGCTGGGTGGAGATTTCAATTTGGTCAGATCGATCGATGATAAGAACAATTGGGTAGTTAATAGTCAGCTATCATATTTGTTTAATGATTGGACTAATAAATGGTCCCTTATGGAGATCAGGAGTGCTAATAGGAAGTACACTTGGAGCAACAACCAGAACAATCCTATTTTGCTGCGATAGATAGAATCTTTACCTCTGGCTCCTGGGATAATGAATTTCCTCTTTCTATGGTGATTGCTCTAGCGTGTGTTTGGAGTGATCATACACCGCTGCTTTTAGACACAGGTGCTCAGAGGGTTACCTCCCCAAAAATGTTTCGGTTTGAGAAATCGTGGCTTAACCAACCAGATTTTAAAGATATGGTGAACAAGATATGGAACACTCCAGTCCCTGGTAAAATAGCCATAGATGTTTGGATGAACAAATGTAGATTATTTAGAAAGAAGGTTAAAGGCTGGAGTATTAATACTGAGGCAAGCATGAAGCAAAAAATGAGAGAGCTTTTGGTCGAATTTGATATTCTTGATGTCTTCTCCGAAAGGAATCAAATTAATGATGTAGATAAAGTTAGAATGGAAGAGATTAAGAAAGAGCTTGCTAGTATATGGAGTAAAGAAGAAACTGCCTTTTGGCAGCGATCCAGAGATCGTAAGATTGTGGATGGTGATAAAAATAATGCATATTTTCAAGCTGTGGCTAACCATAGACATAGGAAGAACCACCTGTCTGAACTGAATGGAGACAATGGCCCTGTTTATACTACCAAAGAAATGTTGGATGTAGCTACTACCTTTTATAAAGACCTATTCGGTGCTGAAGATAAACATAACATCCATCTTTGCCCTTCCTTCTCGAAGGACGGTGACTTGGTCACCCAAGAAGAAAATGACCTTCTTCAGAGAAGCTTCTCTGAGGAAGAAATAAAAGAGGCAATATTTGGTTCTTATGCACATGGGGCCCCTGGTCCTGATGGGTTGTCCTTTCTGTTTTATCAAACCTTTTGGGAGGCGATCAAAACTGATTTTATGGCTTTAGTTAGAGACTTTGAGGAGGGTAAATTGGACATGCAGATATTGAACTTTGCTTTAATTGTTCTTATTCCAAAAGAACATGATGCCAAGGATATGAAAAAGTTCAGACCAATCAGTTTGAGTAATTATGGGATAAATTTTTTCTCAAAAGCTATGACCAACAGGGTTTCCCCTGTTGGGCATAGATTAATATCATCAAATCAAACTGTGTTTATTAAAGGGAGGTATATTTTGGAAAGTGTAGTGATGGCAGATGAAGTGATCCATGAGGTAAAGAAATCAGGTTGTCAAGATTTAGTTCTCAAACTAGACTATGAAAAAGCCTATCATAGAGTTAACTGGGATTTTCTGTTTGAAATTCTTTAGTCTAGAGGATTTTGCTCCAAATGGATTCTTGGATTAAGAGTACGTTGTTTAACAGCACGTTCTCCGTGAGAATCAATGATACTACTAGGGATTATTTCATTGGGAGAAAAGGGTTTAAACAAGGGGACCCGCATTCTCCCTTGCTGTCTAACTTAGTGGTTGATGTTTTTACAATTTTTTTGAAAAAGGTTGCTTCCCAAGATTTAATTTTTGGGCTTCTGCCCAATGTGATTCCGGGGGAGGGAGGGGGGGGGGGTAGTAAGTCTGCAATATGCAGACGATACTATCCTCTTCTTGGAAAATTCTGTTCATAAAGCTAGAAATTTTAAGTGGTTTTTGTCATGCTTTGAAAACCTTTCTGGGATGAAAATTAACTTTCACAAAAGTGACTTGATGACGATAAATGTTGAGGATGCAGTTGCTAATGAAATTGCCTAGATTTTCTGTTGTAAAAGGGGATCTTTCCCAATCAAATATCTAGGAGTGCCTTTGCACCATGACAAGCTGAAAAGGGAAGATCTCCAACCTATTATTGATAGGATTATAAAAGGCATATCTGGTTGGCTTGGGAGATATCTCACTTATAAAGGGAAGATCATTCTGCTGTGTGCTTGTTTGATTAGTATCCCTGCCTATCTTATGTCTGTGATCAAATTTCCTAAATGGGCAATCAATGTTATCAATTCCCAGATGGCACACTTCTTTTGGGGAGATGTTGGTGGCCAACACAAGTATCATTTAGCCAACTGGGGTTCGTCACTAGGAAGAAAGAATTTGGGGGTTTGGGGATACCCAACATTAAAGAATTTAATATGGCCTTACTTGCTTCATGGGGGAAAAGGTTTTTTGGTAATACTGACTCAAATTGGAAAAAGGTTATTTTACATAAGTATAGGGTTAACTCTCCCAACCTCCTCTGGGCAAAAGGTGATGGGGGCTCTACCTTCTGGAAGAGCATCACCTGGGCTTTGACAACTGCTAATTTTTTTTACAGATAGAGACTGAGTAATGGTGAACTAATTAGCTTCTGGCATGATATTTAGATAGGGGAGTGTTCCTTAAAGGTGCAATTCTGGGATCTATTTTGCATTGATAATCAAACTGAGTGCACTGTGGCTCGGGTGTGGGATGGATATGACCTTAGATTGACTTTTAGGAGATGTGTTGATCAAGGTGGTTTAGCTCACTGGAGACAGCTTCTTGATGTTGTTAAGCAGCATCCATTGATAGCTGATACTGATACACCAGTTTGGTCTTTGGAGTCTAATGGATTATATTCAGTTAAATCATTCTATAAACATATTAATTTTGGAGGGACAACTTCTGCTATCAGAGATGATCTTTGAAAAATTCTATGTCCCCAAAAAATTCATGTGTTTTTATGGCTGTGTGTCCACAACAAAAGCCTAACTAGAGATAATCTTGCAAAAAGGAGAGAAATAGAGGACCCATCTTGTCTTTTCTGTGCTGAATATGAAACTGTCCAACACTTGTTATTTGACTGTGTGGTTGCTCAATATGTATGGAACTTTGTCTCTGACTTCTTTGAGATTGATAGAATCACTAACTTTGAAAATATATATGCCTTCTGGCATGCGCATAAGAAAAAACCTGTGGTGAATATGGTGATTGCTGCTACCTTGTGGAGCTTGTGGAGACTGAGAAACAACTTTTGTTTTCAGGGACAGAAGTGGAAAAACGTGAACTGCATTCTTGCAAAACTAAGCTGCTATTTACATCAGTGGGAAGTTCTCTGCGACGATGCTCAAGCAACCCTGCTTCAACGATGCATTCTT